>NW_006199351.1:5924-20917 GCF_000334495.1 Tupaia belangeri chinensis
CAAGCACATTTGCCCTGTAGCTAAAACCCCTCCAAAAAAAAAAAAAAAAAAGAAAACCAAAAACCAAACAAACAAAAAGAACATTATATTGGGGGGTTGGAAAAGTCATAATATATTTTTCTATGCAAAAATGTATCGTGACCTTTCCAACGACCCAATGTATTGATAAAAATATCAATACTTCAAGAATACATGCCAATTATGAACATATGGTCACTAACAACATAATGGAAGGAAAACCAACATAATGGTAGGACTCAATATATAGTTCACTAATAATTATTGACTATTTCAAAACCGCAGTTTTAATAGTAAATACAACAACTACACAGATGATAAATAGGTAAAGAGAGGACCTGAACAACATTATAAGCAGACATTTATGGAAAATGCACATTCTTCTTAAGTGCCCAGGATAGAATGCAGCTAGACAATAAAGTATTCCTCAATAATTTTTAAAGAATAAAAACAATGAGTTTTAAACAATAGAAATAACACAAGTATGTTGTCAGACCCTTGTGGAACAAAATTGAAAAAGAGTAACAAAAGGAAATTTGCAAAATATTTGGCAATCAAACAATGCAGTCATAAACAGCCAGTTAATTGGTTAAAGAACAAGTAGAAAATATTTTGAGATTAAAACAAAAATACAAAAACCTAACAAATCAACACTTATGGGATGCACTGAAGGCAGAATTCAGAGGAAAATTTATAGCTATCAATGGAAACTTTAAAAAAAGAATTAAGATCTCAAAACAATAATATAACTTGTCACAATAGAAACTAGAAAAAGAAGTCCATATTAAACTGAAAGCAAGAACAAGTAATGATAAATATTAGGAAGGAGGAATCAGCAAATGTCATAATGGTTATGTCACTGGACTCCCACGTAGTTGACCACAGTTCAAGTCCCAGGCCCAGCAATTTAAAACTCACAATGGGTGTATGAGCATGTGTGCCCAAAATTCCAAGAGGGGAATGGAGGAGAAGGGATTTCAGGGTTGCCATACCACCCCCAGGGGATGATTTCTCACTTTTTGTCTCTCTGTCTCTCCAGTGAGCACATGAGTCCTTAAGCAAAAGGACTCTTTAAAAAATTAGGAAGGAAAGAGGGAACAAAAAATACAGAGAAAGTTAACTAAAATAAATGCTGATTATTTTAAACATCAAAAATAAACCATTAGTTAGACTGATTAAGAAAAAAGAAGCAGAAGCAAAGATTGTTATTTTTAACATCAGGAATTAAATAGGGACATTACTCTTGATCTTCACAAATAAAAATGACTCCAAGAAAATATTATAAACTGTTGTATGCCAATGAGTTCTATAACTAAACAGAAAGGGAATATTTCTACATATATTTTTAAATTCGCCATAGGGTGAGTATACTTACCAAAAAGAAACAACAGGGAGAGGAAGAAAACATCACCCAATGGGATATAGTCATGCCACAACCCCTTCTCCTCTGTCTCTCATCCTGTTAGGAATATAGGTCTGCATGCACATGAGGCTGTTAGGATTATGAATCTGCATGCACATGAGCCTGGTATGACTTTCAAGCCACTAGGGCTGAGATTTGAACTATGCAGTTGGCCATGTGGGATCTGGCTCCCTTAACCACTAGGGTATGGGACTGGCCCAAGGATACATTTCTTTTTAGGTGTTTGCCATAGGGTGTGTAAACTCGCCCAAGATGGAGAAAGTGAGAAATCACCCTTGACTGGGGGGGTGGGGGGTGGGAGATGGCCACGCCACTGTCCCTTCTCCTCCATTCTCCTCTCAAGATTTTGGGCATGCATGCACACGCACCTGGCATGATTTTCAAGCTGCTGGATCAGCATTAGTGCATTATACATTTGACTAAATTATTATCTTTATAGGGAATTTTATATGTTTTCATGTTGTTACTTAGAGTCCTTACATTTATCTTTTTTTTATTTAACTTTATTTATTTATTTAAATTTGACCAGAGTGATAAAGTGAGTAAATGAGAGAGAGGAGAGAAAGAAAGGTAAAGTGAGAAAGCAAGCTGCCAGATCCAGGACTTGAACCATGGTCAGCCATGTGGGAGTCCAACACCTTAGCCACCACGCCACATGTGGTCCCCCCCCAAGGACACGTTTCTATAAGCACCCACATTATCATATCTGATTTATGAAGAAATACAAAATCTGACAAAGTAAAGAGATTGAATCACTAATGATAAACCTCATAAAGAAAAACCCAGAACCAGATGCCTTTACCGGTGAATTGTACTAAACATTTAAAAATGAACACCACTTCTTTTCAAACTCTTCTAAAATACAGAAGGGGAAGGAACACTCCCTAACTTAGCCTACAAGGCCAGTATTACCTGACAGAAAAATCAGACAAAGAAAACTGTAGAATAATATCTCTTATGAATACAGTTGCAGACACTCCCAACAAAATATTAGTAAACTGAGTCCAGCAGCTTATTGAAAGGATTATACACCTTGACCAAGTGGGATTTACTCTAGGAGTCCAAGAGTGTTTCTCTATATAGAAAGTAATCAATGTAATACACCCTATATAGAAAAATGTGGAGGAAAAACCACATGATTATCCAATGTATGCAGAAAAGCATTTGATAAAATTTACTACCCTTTCAGAATAGAAACATTTCACAAACTAGGAATAGAAAATAACTTTCTTAACTTGAAAAAGGGCAGCTACGAAAAATGCACAACTAACATCACACATAATGGGTGCTATGTTTGGAAGTTTGTGTCTCTACAAAATTCCTAAATCCAAGCCTGAAAGTGATGACATTAAGAGATAGGGCCTTTGGGAGGCAATTACCTCTTATCAGAAATTAGAGCTGTTGCAAAAAAAGGGCTTAGAGAGATCCCTCATCCCTTCTGCCATGTCAGGAGACAATGAGAAGGTGCTGGTGCTGTCTATGTACAAGAAAGTAAACCCTCGCCAGATACTGAATCTGCTGGCACCTTGGTCTTGGCCTTCTCAATCTCTATCACTGTGAGAAATAAATTTCTGTTGTTTATAAGCCACCCAGTCTATGGTATTTTGTTATAGCAGCCTGCACAAACTAATAAAATGGGGAGTAAGTCAAAGATGTCTCCTCACTTGTATTTAATATTGTGCTGGAAGTTCTAGCCAAAACGATTAGGGAAGAATAAAAGAGGAAATGCATCCAGATTGGAAAGGAAGAAGTAAAACTATTTGTATTTGCAGATGATGTGATGTTGTATGTAGAGAGAGAAATCCCAAATAGTGCACAAAACAAAGATCTCCTTTCTTTATTATTCCTTCATTAGAGTTATGATCAGGGCAAAAACAAACAAACAAACAAAGTGAGCATTCACTGTGCAAGGTCCTCATCTAGAAAGGACAATTCTTTTTTTTTTTTTTTTTTTTTTATTTCACTATAGGGCACGTGCGCTTGCCAGACAGAGAGAGACAGAGAGACAAAAAGCGAGAAATCACCCCCCAGGGGGGATGGTCACGTCGCAATCCCTTCTCCTCCATTCTCCTCTCGGGATCTTGGGCACGCACACACATGCACCCAGCATGAGTTTAAGCCACGTGGTCCAGAACTTGAACTGCGGTCGACTATGTGGGAGCCCAGCGACATAGCCATTACGCTAACTGCTGGTTCCTTAGTAGGTCTATTCTTGACTGAATTTAGTATTCTAAGCACTTAAAGAGCTTGCTCAAAGGAGCTTCATCTTTCTTTAGCGTCTCCATGCTCTCTTCCTCTCTACCTACATGGTTTATCCTCATCTGGGCAGTTTACCATTTTTCTTCATTCATGTGCTTTCTCATTCACAGAAATGGGGCTTGTGGGCCATGATCTAAGGTGAAAATTGGGTGCAGACTTTTGTCCAAATTAAATAGAAAATAAAAACTTTATTGTAGAGTTATGAAAACCAGAAGACCATTCAGCATGATTTGATTCTGGGCTGTATATATTCTCTCCTCTAGACCATAGGCTTAAAGAGACTGCCACGTGGTCTAGATAACTCCATAGTGCTCTACTCCAAGGTACAGCACTAATGCCCCATTGAATAATAAAGGCTATCCTTCTTTCCTGTGTCTTTTATGCATCTTCCTTGGGAAGGTAATAGGGAAAGTTGTTCAGTGACAGAAAAGATTGAAGTAATTCTGGGTTCCTGGCTCAGCACCACTGTAACAGCATTCCCTAACAGAATCCTAAATAATTTCCTTTTTTTAAAAATAGAACAATTTCATTGTAATTTCTAATTTATATGTAACTGCTGTGCATGTTTGTGGGGTACAGTGTGGTTTTTCAATGCATGTGTGTAATGTATAATGATCAAATCAGAAATAAGCAAATCCTCCATTTTCAACATTCATTATTACTCTGTGTTATGTGCATTTAAAATCTGTTTTGGTTATTTCAAAGTGTATATTCAATTCTATTTTTTTTTAGTTCGATGTAAAGCATGTACACTCACCAGAGAGAGGCAGAAAGAGAGAGCAAGTGAGAGAGAGGGAGAGAAAGCATGGCCTTGGGGGGGGGGGATTGCTATGTCACAGTCTTGTCTCCATCTTCCTCTTGAGATTTTGGGCACAAACACACACCTGCATGTTTTTCAAGCCACTGGGTCTGTGATTTGGACCTTGTAGTTGACCATGTGGGATCCAGACACCTTTGTCACACCAACATTCTTTACTGTGCTCTTCTATAACCATTCAACTTATTTATATGTAGTCTTTTATCTGTTAACTAAGTTGTCACCATACCCTCCACTCCTCCCCTTTCCATGTTCTGGTTTTCACCATTAAAATATACTTAATCAAATCTTTTTGTTTCTGTCAATGACTCTAGACATATGGTATTTGTCTTTCAGAGTCTGGTTTATTTTACTTAACATGATTTTTTCCCAGGCTCATCCATTTTGGCTCAAATGAAAGGAATTCATTTTTGTGTATGGCTTATTAGTATTCTGTTATTGGATGATTTTGCCAAACTGTAGGTTAATGTGAATGTTCTGAGGACATTTAATGTAAGCTAGACTAAGTTATGTTTTGTAGGTTAATTGTATTAAGTACATTTTTTAATGTTAGAGAGCTTGTGCAAGTATGCCCATGTATGCAAGTGCATGCACATAAGAGAAAGAGAGAGAAAGCAAGCATCTCCCCAATGGGGCCTGGTCATGTTGCAATCTTCTTTCCTCCACTTCTCCCTCCAGTCAGGATCCTGGGCATGTATGTGCACATCAGGCATGTTTTTCTAGAAACTAGGGATGAGACTCGAACCCTGGTTAGCCATTTGAGATCCAGCTTCCTTTGTGTAGCACTTAACCACTATGCTACTAGGACAGCCTCTAAATACATTTTTCAATTAATGATATTTTCAAATTAACAATGGATTTATCAGGATATAATCCCATCATAAGTTGAGGAACATCTGTACTAAATACAGTATATGGGGTGGCCAGTAGGTTGAGGTGCTGGACGCCCACATGGTCTACTGTGTTTCGAGTCCTGGACCTAGTGGCTTGCTTTCTCATGTTCTCTCTCTCTCTCTTTTTTTTTTTTTGGAGAGGTTTTTGCTATAGGGCACGTGTGCTTGCCAGACAGACAGAGAGAGACAGAGATACAGAAAGCGAGAAATCACCCCCCAGAGGGGATGGTCACGCAGCAATCCCTTCTCCTCCATTCTCCTCTTGGGATCTTGGGCACGTACGCACATGTGCCTGGCATGAGTTTAAGACACTGGGTCCAGGATTTGAACTGCGGTCTATCACGTGGGAGTCCAGTGACATAGCCATTACGCTAACTGCTGGTTCCTCTCTATCTCTCTTGAAGGAGCATGTGTGTTGTATAGCAATTTTTTAAAAATAAAAATAAAATAAAATATTAAAAAATAAATGAGTAAATAAATAAATACAGTATATGTATACATTTTTTCTTGGTGTGTTTTCAAATTTCAAACTATTTTAGGGAAGAAGTCAGCAAACTTTTTCTGTAAAGTGTTAGATATTTTGGGCTTTCTAGGCCACATACAATGCTAACAACTTAACTCTTTCATGGTAGCTCCAAAACAACCACAAGCTACAGATGAACAAATAAGCATGTTTCTACCTCAATTAAATTTTATTATGGACAGTGAAATTAAGAATCTCATAAAATTTTCATATGTCACATTTTTTTTCTTTTTTCAGCTATTTAAAAATGTAAAAACCATGTTTAGCTCAGAGTACACAAAAAATAATGAGCAGATAGAATTTAACCCACAGGCTATAGTTTGCTGATCCTTGTTTTAGAGGATAAAGATCCATAGAATGATATAAAATTTATATGCCACATAAAATTAAAATTATTTTAGATTCGCAATTGGTCTATCCTAATGTTTATGACTATCCTGAAGTGATAAAATAAACACTAGGTGGCTCTGTACTCTGTTTCTTCTATTTGTCACTGTTTTATCCATCTTTCGCCATTGCCATGTGTTCAGCACTAGAGGGCACCAACTACTGACAATGTTTATTTTTATCTTTGAGATTAATACTCCCAAATGTAGAAATGAGTTCTTGTTTTCTCTGTATAGTGAGAAATACATGATTAATCCTTGTTTATTACCAGAAGACTAAATAACTGCATTAATGTTGGCCTAGGAAGTGAAATTTACCCACATGCACTATTACAAGGAACATTTTGGTGTAATTATAGGTTAAAATAATGTATTCAGCCAATAGAAGCAGTACAGTTGGTAACTACAGAAAATTAACCTGACATATTGAAATAGTTCCCAAGTACCTAATTCTAAAACTATTTTGTAAAACAGGCTCACATGAACTAATTTAGTAATTCAAAACTAAAGTTGGGTTCATTGCATCATATATATATATAATTTCTGAAATGTAAAGAAACAACATTAAGGGAGAGCAGATGGTGTGGTGGTTAAGGGCTCTGAACTCCCACATGGCAGACCACGGTTTGAGTCCTGGACCTGGTGGCTTGCTTTCTTACTCCCCCCCCACCCCCCGTCCCTTTCTTGTCAAATTAAAAATAAGTAAATAAATAAATAAAGTTAAATAAAATATTTTTTAAAAAATAAATAACACCTTCAGTAAAATAAAATTAGTGCTACAGGTCATTACTTGACCTTATGGTTTATATTTGCCTTTAAAATCTTATTATTGGGGCCAGCAGTGAAACAGTAATGTAGTGCTTTATGAGGCTGAACCACAAGGGAAGATTCTGGGTTAATGTCTGGAGAAGTCTGTGAACATGCTGGGCATGAATTCCCTTGACTAGGGCTGGCTGAAGCTGGGGGTGGATCACAATGTGAAAACTCTGTTGGGAGTGCCTGTTTGTTTCTCTTGCTCATGGAAGAAAGAAAGACATTTTTTAAAAATCTTATTTAGCACAGTTGCATTGGAGGTTTCAAAATCTGCAAGGTGGGATTTCACTATTTTAAAATTTATTTTTATTTATTTATGTATTCTAGGTTTTTTGCCATAGGGTGTGTGCACTCACTGGAGAGAGACAGAGGAAGACAGAGAGAGGGAAAGTGGGAAATCACCTACCCCAGGGGGAATGGTTATGCTGCAATCCCCATTCTCCTCTTGGGATTTTGGGCACACATGCACATGCCTCCAGCATGTTTTTCAGGCCACCAGGTCTGGGACTTAAGCTACAGAGTCAGTTGTGAGTGAGTGCTTTAACCATAATGCCACCTGCTGGGCCTTTTTTTTTTTTAAAGACAGAGTTTGGATATGTTGTCTAGGGTGGACTTGAACCATGATCCTTCTGCCTCAACCTCCCAAGTAACTGGGATTATAGATGCATGTCCTTGTGCCAGGAAGATTTTAATTTTTTTGTACTGGCTTTTTAGCTTTCAAAATGCAAAATGGTAAGTATAGGTCACTTTCAGTAGACTCGACTTTGCTAACTTGGAAGAGATTGAGTTCATTTTCAGTAATGTCACAAAGGCAAACTTTCAAATTTTTCAAGTTATGTGAAAGTGTTAGGGTAATATGTAGATAAATAAGTTACTGGCACACTTAAAAACGAATGTTTCAGAAATAGCTGGCTGTTTGATTGGCTAATCTTACCTTCTTTACCATTTTCTTAATTTAGATCTCCCCCAAGCTGAATAAGAATAGATGAGGTAATCCATTTTATTTTATTGACAAATCCATACTGTAATTTCTTTCCCACATGCTGTTTTCCAAATGTCATGAGATTAGAAGAGTGTTTGTTTTTACTTAATTTTAAGTGCTATTGTATGTGAGAATTAAATTACATTCTGTGTATGCATACCTGGTACATTTCCAAGAGAATGGATACTAAAAATAGCTCATCAATCAACAGGTTTAAATCTAATAAAAAAAATATTTTCAGTGTAGTGAATCCTTGCAGCAGAGTTGACAAAACATATGTAGTTATTGCTGTTTCTTCATTCTTTTTCATTTGCATATGAAAAATGAGTTTTGCTTTGATATTTTTATGCACGTAGACATTAAATCAAGAAACTACATGATATAATTTATATATTCCAGAACTGGTAGAATGCTGTTATCAACTCAAAACAATATCTATTTATTGTCATAACTATATATCAACAGAGTAATAAAGGTTATATGTTATTCTTGAAGTAGTATCTCTACTGGTGCCAGCTTTGTTTCGCATTGAACATAATATTCTCACTCTGTATCATTCTTTAACTAAACTATAATATATTCCTTTGAGTAAGAGATCTGAACATTTTATTTTGATTAGTCAGGACGTTTTGTTCCACTACAGAAACTAGCTCTGCTCTTTCTTAGAGATTTGCAACTGACTTTGGGAGTAGTATATAAAAACCAAAAGCAAAGAATGGTTGTATGCTTTAAATTTTTTTTTTTTAGTTTATTTGTATTTCTCTAATGGAAATTCACATCTACAAGCATCTATACAACATAACATTGAAAGTGTAGTTACAACTAACTCCGGCAGGTTTAGCTTTATATGAAAAGTCTAAAAATAATATTCAAATTTTAATGTTTATCTAGATTCCTAGGGTCTTGGTTTGAGCATAGATGCTGATGTGTTTACAATTTGTATTTTTTCAAAAGAAAAAAATTAATTCTTCACATTTATGGATGTTTTATTTTCAAATGTCTTTGACTCAGAGACTATTTTTTAACTATAATTTTTATACACAAAATGATTTACCAAAGAGATCAAGGACTCAATGGTGACTTTAATAAAACATACCTCTATGATTTGCATGTTAAATATTCCTGTTCTAAAGAATATCATATAGGTTATAGCCTTCTATCAGGAAGAGATTCTCAATTAAACCAAGGTAAAATCCCGGGTATGCTAAGGGAAGTTGAATAACTGAGATAAAGGAGAAAGAACCAGCTAGCAGAGGTCTCAAGGTGTATGGTGCCTAGGATTGGTGTATTAATAGAATATTGGTGCCTAGCGACAATGAAGAAAATCCTGTGGTACCTAAACTCATGCCAGTGCTCTATTTGGAAACTTACAATCAGCTATTTCAGCCACACTTCCTGTAATCTGCTGTCATTCATCAGTGATTCGAATCCAACTCCTGTTTCCTGGGAGCTAAACTTCTTCATAAACACTTTTTCTGTCTTAATTTGATTAAAGCTAATGACTAAATAAGGCTGTTGCATATGGTTGTGAAGGCTACTTTCTGTACAATCACGGAATTCACACACTCTGGTATTGGGGTGCATCTTACAGGAAGAAGGAACTCCTTTTTTTAACTGTAGAGTATTGTGCTACAATTGTGGCGCTACAGCTAAGCCAACAGGTAATATTTTTATTACTACCTTTTTTTTTTCCTTAAAGAAAATTTTTATCTATTTTGAGAGAGAGTGAGAGATGGTGAACAAGCTCCCTCAACAAGGCCTCACACGGCCATTTCCCCCATCTTCCCTGCTAGCCTGGATCATGGGAACTCCTGCCTGGCATGTACCAGTTGACTGGGAAATTGTTCCTGTAATTTTCTATCTTGAGCCAGCACGACTTGAGCAGCTTGTATTGCTGTGGTTGAACTGGTCCTTTACTGTAAATTGCTCTAGATTTTTGCATATTCTAGTGTACATATTTGTTATAAGTGTCTATTACATGTCCTTATGAAAATTAACTTTGCTGACAACGTTTATCATAAATAACGTATACTGATACATATTGTTGATGAACAGTTTCTCTCATTTAATTTGTCATTTTAGTAAATTAATTATGTTGATACATTTTCTCATATGTAACTATTTTTTGAATCTTGAGATTGGCCTTTTGTGATGGAATATTTTTTTTGTAGAGTTTTTTTTGCCTTAGGGCACATGCACTTGCTAGAGTGCCACAGTGAGAGGGAAAGTGAGAAATCTTCTGCTGAGAGAATGGCCACTTTGTGACCCCCTTCTCCTTCATCTCCTCCTGGGATCTTGGACATGTATGCACATGTGCTTGGCATGAGTTTCAAGCCACCAGGTCTGAGACCTGAACCATGTCAGCCATGTGGGAGTCCAGCGACATAAGCACTATGCCATTTGCTGGCTTCGTGATGTAGTTTTTAAAAGAACCTGTTAATTGATCATCTACATAAGACTTTGACTTCTTTGTCCATAGGTATTATTAACGTAAAGTTCATTTTATTGTGGTTTGCTCTCTTGACTGACATAGTTATTACTAATTCACAAAGTCAGTTAAGTAGTCATCCATCTTTTTTGTTCTGGAACAGTTTTTAAACAATTGGTATTAACTGTGTTTTATTTTTACTTGTTCATTTATTTTTAAATTTTATACATTGTGTTTATTTATTTTATCTTATTTTTCAGTATAGGGTGTGTGCACTCAACTAGAGACAGACAGAGACAGAAAGTGATTGCCACACTGCAATACCTTCTCCTCCAGTCTCCTTGGAATTTTGGACATGTACACACATGTGCCCCGCAGGAATTTTTTTTTTTTGGCGGGGGAGAGGTTTTTGCTATAGGGTGCGTGTGCTCACCAGAAAGACATAGAGAGGCAGAGAGACAGAAAGTGAGAAATCACCCCCCAGTGGGTATGGCCATACTGCAATCCTGTCTCCTCTAGTCTCCTCTTGGGATCTTGGGCACACACTCACACGCACCTGGCGTGAGTTTAAACCGTTGGATCCAGGACTCGAACCGTAGTCGACTACATGGGAGTCCAGCGACATAGCCATTATGCTAATGCTGGTCCCTCCCGCAGGATTTTTAAGCTGTCAAGTCTAGGATTCAGTGCCTTAACCTCCAAGCCACCTGCTGGTTCATTGTTTTCCTTTCCTCTTTTACTTCACCATGTCTCTTTCCTTAATTCATGTTTTCTATGTTAGCATTCCCTGAAACAGTAGTAGCATCTAAGCTTTTGTGACTCATGTTGCTTTCTGAAGAACTCACACTGAGATAGGGGTGGAGAAGTGCATTATAGAGTTCTGTTTTTCTTTTCTCTATAGCTTTTAGGGTAGTGGCGTATCTTATAGAAAAATGAGTTAATATCTACTGATACACCACTGAATTGCACATGTCCATAGGACAGTGTATATCACAGTACTTATCAAGACTGAATAATGAAGAAACTGAAAATTTGGAAAGGTTGATAACAAGTAAGGAGATTGAGTCAATAATATAAAAGCCTCCCATCAAAGAAAAGCCCAGAACCAAATGTCTTCACAGTTAAATTTCACCAAAAAACTAAAGAATACCAGTCATTCTAAACTCTTCTAAAAGTTGAACAGAAGGGAGTATTTTCAAACTCATTTTATGAGGCTAACATTATCCTAACACCAAATGGCAAACAAGGATATCACCAGAAAAGAAAACTACAGGGAGTATATCTGATGAACATAGATACAGAAATCCTCAACAAATTATTAGCAAACTGTGTTTAACAGTACGTTTAAAGGACCGTTAACCATGATGAAGAGGGACTTATCCCTGAGATGCAAGAACAGATCTACATACACAAATCAGTATATGCGATTCACCATATTAACAGAATAAATGATAAAAACTCTATGGTCATTGTAATTGATGCAGAAAAAACACTTCACAGAATTCCACATACTTTTATGATAAACATCTAAAAAATTGGATAGAAAGAATGTTTCTCAACCTAATAAAGACTGTATATGACAAGACCACAGCTAACATCATACTCAATGATGAAAAGTTGAAGAACTTTTTCCTCTAAGATCAGGAATAAGGCAATAATGCCCATTATCACTACTTCTATTTAACATAGCACTAGAAGTCCTACTCAGAGCAATCAGAAACAAAATAAATAGATAAATAAACAAATAAATAGCATCAAACAGGAAAGGAAGAAGTGAAATTGTGTCTGTTTTCTGACAACATAATTTTATATACACGTATAGCATAAATGCCTAAAGATTCTGCCCCCAAATTGTTAGAATTGTTAAAAAAAAATTCAGTAAAGTTTCAGGTTACAAAATCAACATGTTAATAAAAATAAGTAGCCTTTCTATACACTAATGACAAAATATCTAAAAAAAGAAGTTATGAAATGAATCCATGGCCTGATGTTTAAAGCAGCCAGACCTCACATGGCTAACCACATAATTCAAGTCCCAGCCCAGCATCTTGAGAAATATCCAGATGTTTGTGTATACATGTCCAAAATCCTAGAGAAAGGATACAGTAGAGAAGACGTGATTGCTGTGTGACCATGGGAGGTGCTTTTTCCTCTCTCTCTACAATCATGTTGTATGTTGTAAATATGTATAATGATTAAATGAAAAAAAGAAAGAAAGAAATGAAAAAGAAAAGAAAGTAAAAAGAAATCAATCCCATTCACAGCTAGGTCAAAAAAGTAATATACTTTGGATTATATTTAGATAACAATATTGCTTGTGTTGATTTTTTCATAGTTACTCGTATAATTACTCACTTTTTGAATTATGCCAAAAAGGGTGAGAGAACGTCTAACTCTTGTATAAGAGTGTTCTGCAGCATAAGCCCAGATTTACAGGCTGGGAAGCCAGGAGTAACCTCAAAAAGCCTTTCTCCATCCCACTGGGAAGTGTCTCTTCTGCCCAGGGAATGTTATTGTGTTGATTTTATTCAGTCCCAATCATGTTCACATACAAAAAGCATTTCCTTTCACACTCACTTTCTCAAGTGATCCCACCCTACATCTCTGGACTTATGAGTGCCTCTACACATTGAAAAGGAGGTTTGTCCCGACAGGCTAAGTTCAATGGGGATTGGCTTTTTCCTCTCTCTCTACAAAAATGTTGTATGTTGTAAATATGTATAATGATTAAATGAAAAAAAGAAAGAAAGAAATGAAAAAGAAAAGAAAGTAAAAAGAAATCAATCCCATTCACAGCTAGGTCAAAAAAGTAATATACTTTGGATTATATTTAGATAACAATATTGCTTGTGTTGATTTTTTCATAGTTACTCGTATAATTACTCACTTTTTGAATTATGCCAAAAAGGGTGAGAGAACGTCTAACTCTTGTATAAGAGTGTTCTGCAGCATAAGCCCAGATTTACAGGCTGGGAAGCCAGGAGTAACCTCAAAAAGCCTTTCTCCATCCCACTGGGAAGTGTCTCTTCTGCCCAGGGAATGTTATTGTGTTGATTTTATTCAGTCCCAATCATGTTCACATACAAAAAGCATTTCCTTTCACACTCACTTTCTCAAGTGATCCCACCCTACATCTCTGGACTTATGAGTGCCTCTACACATTGAAAAGGAGGTTTGTCCCGACAGGCTAAGTTCAATGGGGATTGAGTAAATCTAGAGTTAAGCCCTAGTGGCATTACACCTGATGAGCAAGCAACAGGAAATGAACTGTCTGCTATCGAGAGTAAGACAACATAGTCTCTTAGTTTTATGGTCACTGTTGGTCTGTTCCTGTTTATTGTTCCATTTCAGGTTGGGTTTCTGTCACCCTAAATTCTAGTCCCCCACACTTTCCACACTTTCTCGATCACTTGTATCTCCCAAATTAAGGGATTTTTTTTCCCTATTGATTATGACTTCTCCTAAGTATACTGTCTCTGAATACAAATGATTTCTGTTCCTCTGATCCTAGAGGCTTGAAATTAAAAAGCCAAAATTTGATTACTTTTATGTCCCAGTCTCTCTATTTCTATTTTTTTTATATTTCTCCACAAACATTTATTTTACATATAAAGTTATGCAAAATAGCCATCTTAGTAAGTGAGAATCAAAGGGTTGAAAGGAATATCTGGAATGGAAAAAAATCTGTTTAGTTCTTCCTAAATATCATCCAAGCACATCCCCAATGCTGATTGCACTTTCTTTTTCATGACTTGTTCTCCCTTTCATTCATTCCTCCTGCCACAATCTACAAAAATCAGGCACTTTGAATAATAATAATAGAAAAACTTTTATGACTTTTATCAAGATGGAGATTCACCACATTGATGACTGAGCAGAAGAAATTGTAAAATGGAATTTTTAATATTTTAAACCTATTTAGAATGCAGTTTTCATGCATGACTTTGTACAATTCTGTACAGATCTATGGAGAAAAAACCCTAGAGAATTTACACTGGCAGCCATGGGGGAAGATATGCAGGAGTAACTTTTAATTTCATATTTAATTGACCTTGAAGAGAGATGAGTCTCATATTTGGTATTGAGTACAATTACATAAAGATTCAAATATATTATGAACAAACAAGTTACCTAGCGTATTGCATTATATTATTAAAAACATATGCTATCTCTACTCCGAATTCTTTTGGCAGACAACAGTCATACTAATTTATAGCCAAAGGAGTGGAACATAGTTAGGAGATCAAGTAAATAATACTTTCTATCAGTATTTTAAGTAATTTATTTTCACACATCACCTTGAAGTTATATTTATTGTTAAGAGAGATGAAATATATAAAATGGCTTATTAATATTGCTCGTTATTTTACTTTATTTCATTTGTTCATGAGAGATAACGTGTGTGTGTGTGTGTGTGTGTGTGTGTGAGAGAGAGAGAAAGAGAGAGAGAG
>NW_006199351.1:20972-31073 GCF_000334495.1 Tupaia belangeri chinensis
CCCTCCAGCTAGTCAGGAACTTGAGTGTATTTCAGATTGACCTGGAATCCCAAACTGCTATTACCCGAGTACCTACTGCCTGTGCCACCACTGCTGGGCCTTTAATTTTTTTTTTTTAGGTTTTATTTATTTATTTGTTTTAATTTGACCAGAGAAGGGCAGAGTGTGAGAGAGAGAGAGAAGAAAAAAGAGAGAGAGAAAGGGAAAAAGTGAGAAAGCAAGCTGCCAGGTCTGGGGCTCGAACTACAGTTCGCCCTGTAGGAGTTCAGTGCCCTTATAACCACCATGTCACCTGCTAGCCCCAGGCCTTTAATTTTTTTAAAGCTTATTTTATTGGAACCAGCGGATAGCATAATGGTTATGTTGCTGTACTCCCATGTAGTCGATCACTGTTTGAGTCCTGGACCAGGTAGCTTAAAACTCATGCGGAGCGAATGTAAATGCCTGCCCAAAATGCCAAGAAGAGAATTGAGGAGAAGGGATTTCAGAGTGGTCATCCCTCCTGGGGGGGTGATTTCTCGCTTTCAGTCTCTATGCCTTTCTCTGTCTCTCTGGTGAGTGCATGTGCCCTCTGGCAAAAATATCTCTGTCAAGGAAAAAAAGCTTATTTTATTACATTTCCCAAGTTTTTGTAGTTTTATGTTAAAGGAGAGAATATTGAATATTTTATAAAACTATTAGTATCACAGAAAGTGCTATGTCTCTGAATTTTTCTTACCTTTAAAATAATCCCAGACTGAACAAATCACAAAGCATTCCAAGTACACCATTAATAGAGAAGAGTAAAACAATAATTTAATTATATATGCAAACACACACACAGACTCTCAATGTATTATGATTAGTGCTTACAAAAACAAATTTTGAATTCTTCTTTCATTAAAGTATTGAATTTTATTATATTTTCTTTCTTTTTTCAACATTTTCCCATGAATATTTACTGTTTTTTCTTTCTTTTTTACTTTTTTTTATATTTCCCCACAAACATTTATTTTACATGTAAAATTTTTTTGCTCATATGCCATAGTTCTTGACAGTTAATAGATAAACAACTTTCAAAATTAAAAAAAAAACCTGAATTTTAAAGTTAACTTTCAAATTATTTGCTATCACTCTGTTTGTGACTCTGTAATAACAGAATATGGTTTTAAAATATTTTTGAGAAAATATTTACATGTCAACTACTCAAACTGTGAAAAAACAAACAGCCAGCACACAGTTCACACATGAACCTTCCCAACTCAGCTCTGCATTTAGATTTTGAGAGCTTCACAACAAAATATCTAGAAACAATAATGTGGTTGTAGCTGGTACAAAAGGAAATTCCTTAAATAGCAGTATGTGTAGATAGCACAAATTGATGGTACTAACAGGCTGCGGGCCTACTTTATTGGGTATTATGCTTATCTTCTTAACGAAATGCTTCCATAAGTTGTATACTGTTTTGCAAGTACAAATGCAAATGCATGTAAGAATTGTATAATGTGACAGTTGTATAATTTATGTAATTTGATGCATGAATTAGACTTTTTATATAAGACTATTATTTATTATAGTTGATTAAAACATTTAAACTTAAAGACATTTTTTTCCTGCATCTTAGCTTATGTGAGAAACAGTTTTTTAAGGCCAGTCCTGTAACCTTGTAGCTAGGGAGCCAAAGCCCACAAGGCTGACCGTGGTGTGAGTTTTGGCCCCATTATCTTGAAAAACATTCTGGGCACACGTGCATGCATACTCCAAAAACCTAAAGGATGGAGAAGTGGAGGAGAAGAAATTGTGGTGTGACCAGGTCCCACTGGGAAATCATGCACCCTCTGGCAATTAAAAAAAGTAATTTTTAAAATAAAATATTTGTGTATTTAGCTCGGATTTCATTTGTAATCAGAAAAGTTGGGAGACAGAAAAATCAGACTTTGACATTCTCATCCTGTATTTGAAAACATTAAGGTATTTAGATATTTGAAGTCTTTCACAGCATGTGGGTAGCAGACCAGAATTAGAATCAGGTCTGAGTCCTTCTCATATGCTAAATAATTTAGTAGTCCAATTGCTCACTATAAATATTATTTTCATCCCAGGCATGAAATAATAAAATCTATGCATGCTTCTGAAGATAAATACAATGAGCACATAAACAGCTCTGCTCTTTGACATTAGTATCAAAAACAGTATTCTCCAGGTCAACAAAGTGAGAAATAACAAAATGATAATAGATATGAATCCTCTGAGGGACAAACACTGTGGAAATAAACAGTTTGTTGATGCCATACCACCCCTATGCTGTACCCATTATTTCATCTAGTGAGTTTAAATGTGGACTTCCCGGCAAGAATATTGCAAGGTCCACAATACCAGGAGTTAATGAAAATGCCCCTCTCCTTGTCTCAGTTTCCTAGTATTGACATTTATGTAATTGACAACTGTGAGAAATCAGTAAGTTTTTCACATGTTTCTACTTCAGATAGAGCCAAGGGAATTGTTTTAAAGAATGTCTTCATCCCAGGGCATATATCCTAAGAGACTCTTCAGACATTCTTTAGGAGACGAAAAAGATAACAGAGAGAAAACAAAATACATTAAGTCATATAAAAAAACAGAATACAACTGAGATCATATGTATAAGGGGAGATAGAGAGAGAATATTGTAGAAGTCATAAGATAAGAAATAATTGCTGTTCAATATGAGAAAAAGCAAAGGTTCTTTCTCAGACCCAGGACATTGACCAGGCAGTCGCTTTCAGGATTGTTTGTGTTTTGGGGCAAAAATAGAGAGCGCTAATGGCACATGCAAACTGTGACCTATTAGACCTTCAGCTCACTTACTCAGATACTTTTCCATTTAATCCCCCAGCCAATCTGCCACCATATTAGGCTGCATTAAATGAAGTAGTGTCTAGTTTACAGGAGAGCAGTTCCATGGCTCTTATGAGAAAACACTTATCTGTGTTCATTCTAGATGTGGCTTGAGAGCTAACTCATAACAATGAAGAAGGAATAATAATATTATTTGATTTAAAAATATTTATTTAATTTTATTTATTATTATTATTTTTAAATTTTGCTATAAGGCATGGGTGCTCATGAGAAAGAGAGAGAGAAGAGAAAGAGAGAGAGACAAAGTGAGAAAACAAGCCTTCAGGTCCAGGACTCAAAAAGTGGTCAGCACCTTAACCACCATGCCATCTGCTGGCCCCATGTATTATTTATTTGCTTTTTTAAGCCAAAAGTAGAGACAATTCTAGGAGATATCAGTTATATTCTTCCAAAAGATCTATGGTTTTATAGGAAAAATAGTTTGATTTAGTTTGCTAGTTCTACCAGAAAGTACTAAAGATTTTAGCTCACTGAATGTATGGTGAGTGCCCCAATAAACCTTCATGTCTACTTCAAAAACTCTGTCGTAGCATGGCATATAACTAAGGCCTGACTTACGTATGGATTTTTGACTGAAATTTATAGGCAGTTTTTGAAGTCACCAAACACTAGAAATACAACATCACATAAAGGAGTAAAAGTGTATAAAGCCTGTCTTCTACACACCAGAAAGACATAGTGATCTCATTGATGTGGAAAGAGGAAAGACTGAAGTCCCTATCCCCAAATCAGAGTCAGGTCCTGGTGAGAAGATGCTGTTGTGGGAGTATTCAGTGCCACCTGCTGGCCCCATTAACATGTTTATTAATAACAGATTTGTTTATTTATTGGAGAGGTATTTTTTGATATAAGGTGTGGGCACTCACCAGAAAGACAGAGAGAGAGAGACAGAAAGTGAGAAATCACCCCCCAGGGAGGATGGCCGCGCTACAATCCCTTCTCCTCCAGTCTCCTCTTGGGATCTTGGGCACACAAGCACATGTGCCTGGCGTGAGTTTAAGCCATCGGGTCAGGGACTCGAACCGTGATCAAATACATGGGAGTCCAGTGACATAAACATTATGTCAACTGCTGGTCTCTCATTCTTTTTTTTTAAACATCACTGTATATCAACCAGAAAGATAATAGGCTGAAAATCATGAGTGCAAAGAATACAAAATAGTGAGGTCAGCAGTTGGCACAATGACTATGTTGCTGGACTCCCATGTAGTCGACCGCGGCTTGAATCCTGGATCCAGTGGCTTAAACTCATGCCGGGTGCATGTGTGTGCATGCCCCAAATTCCAAGACGAGAATGGAAGAGAAGGGATTGCGGCATGGCCATCCATCCCCCCAGGGGTGATTTCTCGCTTTCTGTCTCTCTGTCTCTCTCTGTCTTTCTGGGGAGCACACGTGCCCTATAGCAAAAAGCTCTCAAAAAAAAAAAAAAAAAGAAAGAAAGAAAGAAAAAGAACACAAACAAAAGAGTTTGTGGAGGTGGAACTTCTAGATGGGTGAAATAAAGAATATGTTATACCCACTTCCCTAACAAAACAATTTAGCCAGTAAAAATTACTAAAGAAAAATATTTAAAGTCTCTGAAAATTTTTCTAAAACCATGTAACACAGGAGAAACATTTATTAAGGAGAACCTATCATATTTTGCTCAGGAGAGCAAAACTCTGTGACGTTTGAGTTGCCATCAGATCCATTTCCCACCCATTCCCAGTTCTTTGTTACAGAAATTCTATACCAAGCAAAGGACATGGCAGATATCTCTCACTACAGCTCCTATTCTGTGGCTGTGTTTTTATTCCAGGAGGGACAGGCTGCCAGTCTTTCTCACTTTCTCTTTTTTAAAATTTTATTTGATTTATTATTATTATTATCTTAATTTGACGAGAGAGAGAAAGTGAGAACGCAAGCCACTGAGTCCAAGACTCAAACCGTGATCAGCCATGTGAGAATCCAGTGCCCTTAGCCACCATGCCACCTGCTGGCCCCCAGTCTTTCTCACTCTTGCTTATGAGGTATAGAAGTTCTAGTCCAGTTATGCAGAAGAGAGTATTGATCCCCCTTCTTACACCTAGTCCCCACTTACAGTATGAAAGCTCTACCTCTGGTCCTGCATGTGAATAATACTGCTCCCAACTTCTTGAGTGCCAGCTCACTGGTACAGTTGAAGTTCCATGTCTCTAGGGGAAAACTGTGAAGACCTGGGCTAATACTCCACTCCCCTATGACCATCCTTAATCTGGAATTGTTACTCCGATAAAGAGAGCCCCACCACCATGTCCAGTGCAGTGTCATAAAAGCTCTTCCCAGAAATAAAAGTAAGCCTTAAGAGCAAAGAGCTCTTCAGCTGTGCATGAGGGTATGGACAGTATTTGGAACAGTGAGTGATGAACTCATGATTAAGAGTGTTGTTGAAAGTTATGGAAGCCTTGATTAACTGGGAGTAGTAGTTCTGATACAAGGAAGTCAGTAGAGCAGCTAGAACTTTAATAGTAAAGACCGGGAAAACAAATGGCTGTCAAGAACCTCCTCTCAGGATCACAGTCAACAGTAAAGTTTGTAAGGAGTGCAAATGAATTATGCTGCACCCACTCAGAAGCAATCAGAGCAGTAAGTAGCACAGATCTACACATAGATCCATTAAACCAGAAGTCTTACTAGTGTAAGGCACTTACATCAAACCTTTTTTTTTTTTTTGGAGAGGTTTTTGCTATAGGGCACGTGCTCTCGCCAGACAGACAGAGAGAGACAGAGAGATAGAAAGTGAGAAATCACCCCTCAGGGAGGATGGCCACACCGCAATCCCTTCTCCCACTCCCGCCTCTCGGGATCTTGGGCATGCATGCACACGCGCCTGGCGTGAGTTTTAAGCCACTGGGTCCGGGAAGTGAACCGCAGTCGACTACATGGGAGTTCAGTGACATAGCCATTACGCTAACTGCTGGTACCCTTAAATCAAACCTTTGATAAAACACTGAACTACTGATGGTACTCTATCTCAAGGGTGACTACTAAGAAGACAGGCTTAAAAATAATATAACAGTCATGTCTTGGCAGTACTGAAGACTACACATGCCTGAGGCTGCAGTCTTCCAGGTCAGTTGTGGAATTTTTCACTAGTGGTGTAATGTCAGCGCTCAAAATGTTTAGAATTTTGGAACAATTGGATTTTGGATTTTTGAGTTAGAGATGCTCAACCTGTATTAAGTAACATGAATGTATGCAAATAGACTTGTAGGGAGTGGTTTTATATTACTCTTACTTGGAATTGGGCAATTTTTGATGGTGCTGTACCTATAGATTCCAGAGGCTTCAAACTTCTCTAACGTCATGGTTTGTCTCCTCAATTGTCCTTGGGCTTTCCAATTCCTCCTTAGATACAGTCTGTGGCCTTTTTTTTTTTCTTTTTTTTTTTTTTTTTTTGAGAGATTTTCACTGTAGGGCACGTGCGCTCGCCAGACAGACAGAGAGAGACATAGAGACAGAAAGCGAGAAATCACCCCCCAGGGGGGATGGTCATGCCGCAATCCCTTCTCCTCCATTCTCCTCTCGGGATCTTGGGCACGCACGCACATGCGCCCGGCATGAGTTTTAAGCCACCGGGTCCGGGACACGAACCACGGTCGACTACGTGGGAGTCCAGTGACATAGCCCAACTTTTTCTACTATAACTCACTGTAATTACACTGAAGCTCTGTTGGTATGGTAGTATGGTGTAGAGCCTGGGAACTGGTCTATAATCCTATGATTAAGTCTCAGTGTTTTAGCAAGTTTGTGTCCTTGGACTGTGGTTGTCACATATGTTTTTAATTCCCACCCCTTTTACATAAGTCAAAAAGGCTAGAGAAAGCTAGAGTCTTAGACATGTCCTTTCTACAGATAGAATAAAGCTCTTTTCCTGGAAGAATAGTCCTCTGTTAGGAGGAATGCTTTGGGCATATTTTACAATGGCTAATTTTCTCCTACCTTTGCTAGAGTCATAAATGGATCTTTCTGCATTCTCCACTATGAGAACCTGGTGGGATTCCTCTAGGTAAAACCTAGGAAACTCTCAGGAGGTCCCTAAGACCGTAGCTCCCAAGTGATTCTCAATTTCACACCAGTCCACACTCAGCCTCCAGAAATTCTTCAAAATTACAGTTTAAGTGTTTCTACAACTGTCTCTAGTGGCTTCTGCTCCAAGTAAGAGGTTCTTAGCTGTTATTCTGTAGATTAGCTCATCTTTCCAGATTTCAGTGTGACAGTTCATCCTGTGACCTCAGTTCTCTGATGAGTTATAGAAACTCATCAATTTTCACTTTATTCAGCTCTCTATAGATTTAAGGACAGAAGTGAAGAAATCACATTTTTTACATGTTCTAGCTGAAACTTTTAGTCTCTCTAAAGTAAAAGTTTTTACTCTGACTATCGGAGCAACTCTTCACTTTCACGAATTTACTGAATTCCAACATCTGTTGGATATTTGTGTATTTTTTTCCCCTAACAGATGTTATTTAAATGCATTTTCAGAACCTTAAAAAGTAATGCATATTCTGAAACATTTTGTAGCCAAAGTCAGTTAGGCTGCTGGGTACCATAAATGTCTAAATAACAATCCACTTGCTTCCATTTGATAAGAATTAGATGTCAATATTCACCAACTAATGGAAATGAATAAAATTGTTCTTGCTCTTGTACAGTGCTTAGAACTCCATTAGCTTGTCATTTTGTGCTTCCAAAGAGGAAGTTCAAAGTTTTTCTGATTTTGATTCTGATTTTGTGGGCACTAAACTATCACTTCTGGAGGAAAATCATTTAAATATAGTCAGAAACTAGCTACCCTGCTCAAATGTCCTTAATCACATCCACAGTTTCTCATCATGGCATCTCTCACATGAGGCCACTTTTCTTTTTTTTTAATAATATTTTTGGGGAGGTTTTTGCTATAGGATGCATGTGCTCACCCGAAAGACAGAGAGAGACAGAGAGACAGAAGCAAGAAATTACCCCCTGGGGGGATAGCCATGCTGCAATCCCTTCTCCTCCGTTCTCTTTTCAGAAACTTGGGCATGCACACACATGGGTCTGGGACTTGAACCGTGGTTGACTACATGAGAGTCCAGTGACATAACCATTATGCCAACTGCTGGTCCCAAGGCCACCTTTCTTACCTCACATGCACTCATTCCACAGATGTACTTTGAATGGCATGGAGGAAAAAAAAAATACTGTGTGTGTGTGTGTTATCAATTTGATCATATTTAAATAATATATTGGCTAGTGTATTAGTGTCCAATGTTGCAGTGGATGAATCATGTACCTGTAAAATTTATAACTCCCAATGTGACCATATTGGAGACAGGGCATTTTGGAGGTAATTAAAGTTAAATGAGGGCACAAGAGTGGGCTCCTAATACAATAAGATTAAGTGGCTTTATAAGAAGCGAACATACCAAGGAAAGGCCATGTGTCCACAACAATAAGCTGATCTTTGTAACCCAAGGAGAAAGTCCTTACAACGTGTGGACCCTACTGGCACCATGATTTTGGACTGCCAGTGTTCACAATTATGAGGAATAAATTTCTGTTGTTTACACCACCCAGTCTATGGTATTTTGTTATAGTATCCCAAGCTGACTAATATAAATGTATATGACTTTGAAAGTCTGTAAAATTCTAGGCCTGTCTTTGGGCCTTGGCCTCCTGTGAGAGATGCCTTGATGAGAAGCAGTGGATGTCATTCAAGGCATTTGAGCGGTGTAGCTAGTTCCTGACTATGGCTAAAAAATTTTGGTCCAGAAATAATAGTATCATGGCTACAAAACAAGAATCAGAAAAATTAAATTTCTCAATTTAAATTAGCTACAAATTAATTTTCCCTTCTTTCACTCTAGTTTGCATCCTTGCAAGATTAAATTTCTATTTAGAACTTCAGTCCTTTGAGGAAGTTCAGTAAGTTGGAAAGGACTTCAGAAATCACAGAGTACTATATATATATTTTTTTCTATAGGGTGCATGCCTTCGTTGGAGAGACAGAGAGACAGAAAGTGAGAAATCACCTCCTGGGGGAGGGGCATGCTTCAATCCCTTCTCCTCCATTCTCCCCTTGGGATTTTAGGCACACACGCAAACATGCCTGGCATGAATTTTAAGCTGCTGGGTCCAGGACTTAAATTGTAGTCAACTATGTGGGCGTCCAACGATGTAACTATTATGTCATCTGGTCCACAGAGTACTATATTTTATCTCCAACTATGGTACTGAGGAGCTAACATACTCCGGAAATTATTTCAACCATTCTGAGCCTCAGATTGGTTGCTTGCATGATGGAAGTTAAGCACCAGTAATTGGGTACATAAAATAATGTAACAATATAATTTTGCAAGTTATATAATATCAATATTTATATAAAGTATTCTATATATGTTTACATCTGTATATTACATAATATAAATTACATATATATGTATACACACATACATATATATAGTAGACAGAATAAAATATATATTATATATGGTAGACTGAATAAGGACCCCAAAGATACCCATGTCCTAATCCCTGTACCTGTGAATGTTAACTTATATGGCAAAAGGAGCTTTGCAGATGTGATTGAGTTAAGGATTTTGATATGGGGTGAGTACAAAAGAGAAGAGGTTTTGGTGATAGAAGCAGACATTAGAGTGATGCACAGGGGCCACAGACTAAGTACTACAGATAACCATGGGAAGCTGAAAAAGGCAAGGAAGCAATTCTTTCCTCAAAGCCTCAAGAAGGAACCAGCCTGTCGACACACGTTTTACTTTATTTTAATTAATTAATTAATTAATTAATTTATTTATTTATTTTATTTTTTTCAGGGAAGGGCATGAAATAACAGACAGAAGCATGCATATGAAAAAGTAGAAGAGGTTATGGAATAGTGTACTACAGTAAACAATATTGCTGACAATTCAATATATACTCTCCTACCATCACCACTACCACCACCACCACCACCAATCCAACAGGAGTAGAACAAATATCAAATGTGCACAACATAATATAATGTTATATATTGAAGATGATGAATATGTTTACTTCCTTGATTTGATAGTTACATACTTTATGCATATTTTAAAACCATACTGTACTCCACAAAGATGTACAATGAAAATATGTAAATCAGAAATTATAATCAAATAAATATCCCAAAATAAAAACACCTTGACTTTAGTTTAGTTAAACTGATTTCAGACTTCTGACTTCTAA
>NW_006199351.1:31148-41427 GCF_000334495.1 Tupaia belangeri chinensis
TTTTTTATTTCTCCAAATTCTTTTTCTAAGAATTATTTTTTATTTAACTTTATTTATTTTAATTTGACCAGAGAGGGACAGAGTGAGACAGAGAGAGAAAGAGAGGGAAAGTGAGAAAGCAAGCCGCCAGGTCTGTGACTTGAACTGCCATGTGGGAGTCCAGTGCCCTTAATCACCACACCTGTCAGCCCCAATCTCCAAATTCTTAAGTGTCAATTGTAGACTTCACCCTCAACTCTATGTATTTAACAATGTCTTACATATAATAGGTATCTGTTATTTGTTACTTCCACAAATCACCCTCAAATTTCACAAATATGTAACTTTGAAATTAGAGTTATGTGGCTTATTTTTGAATAGCGTATGCTGTTTATTAGTTTATAAAGGTTTAGACAGGTTAAAAAGTAAAAATTGTCTTAGTGGACAACATTTTCAAATAAATGTAGTGTCTCAGGACTTCAACATGCTTAATATTCCCAACATATTACCTTTGCTTATCTTTTTTTGTTTTAGGTTTTTGTCATTGGGTGCATGTGCTCACTGGAGAGAGACAGAGAAACAGAGAGAGGGAAAGTGAGAAATCACCCCCTAGATGGGGGTGATTTCCATTCTCCTGAAATTTTCAAGCCACTAGGTCTGGAATTTGAACTGTGACTGGCCTTGTGGGAGTCCAGCACCTTAACTAACACGTCACTTGTTGTCTCCACCTTTGCCTATCTTTACTCAGCCTTTCTGTCAAATCCTGAATAAAAAAGTTAAAGGTTAATTTTTTTTGAGAGAGAGATTTTTGCTATAGGATGTATGTGCTCACCAGAGAGCAGAGAAAGACTGAGAGAAAGAAAGCGAGAAATTACCACCTAAGGAGGGTGCCTATGGTGCAATCTCTTCTCCATTCTCCTCTTGGGGTCTTGGGCACACACATACATGCATCTGTCATGACTTTTAAGTCCCTGGGTCCAGGACTTGAACTGTAGTTGACTATGTGGGAGTCCAGCCGTATTAACTATTATGCCATCTGCTGGTCCCCAAAAGTTTTATTTTAGTACATATTCTTACAATATAGACCATATTTTTCTTTTCATTTTTAAAATTAGATGCCAGGCTTTCACGTTTGAAGATTAAAGGAAAATGTGTGAAACTCTCAGAGAAATATATTCAGTGTATAAAAATCAAGGTTTTTATATTTGGTCCATATTAGACCATGATGGCTTCACTACTGTTTATAAATGGGACACTTACATCAATAATTTTAATCTTGGAAAATGATAATCTGCAGGAAAAATGGCATGTCATTTCATAGGATCAGAGTTTGGAATCCTCATTTAGAACGCATTGGTTTTGAATCCCAGATCTTTTACTTATCATCTGTGTGACAGACTGAGCGGGTTCCTTAACCTTCCAAGACCTCTGTTAGATGATGGCAGCAATTAGCCCTGGGGTCTGTTGTCCTGAGTCATTATATCTATAGTACATGGCACTAAGCCTGGTCTTTAGCAGCTATTAGCAAATGATACTCATCTAACTATTTAGCAAAGTTTGGAAATCAGATTTTTATAGTCAAGTGGTTAATAATCAAGAATTTTATAAAAAAGCAACTATTAATAATTTCAGAATGTCTTCCTTTACCTGGAAGTCATATGGAAATGAAAGGAGAATTTTAAAAACCTGCAGACTACATTTTCAGTTCAACTATGAGATGGAGAAAATGGACCGACTCCCAGTTGTATATAGAATTTCTTCAAAGATGAAGTCATACAGGGAGCAAGCAGGTGGTTGCAAGGTGACCTTAGGTCAGCACAGGGTGGGCAGAAGGGTTCCAAGGGCTGAAAGACCTTACTTGTCTCCAGCAAACAGTTGTCTCTCACATGAGAGCATCCTACCTTAGAGTGGATCACTGTGAGTACAGTTGAGATTGAACTACCTTATGATCACTGGGGAAGAAAGAGAGACAAGGTTCGAAAATTGTTCAGGAACCCGTAGTGGCAGATAGCAAAATGTTCCTGTCAGCAAGAAACAGTTTTGAAGACCACATCTTGATGGAAGAAAGGTCTGTGAAGGGAATTAGGACATCCAGGATAGCAGGGGCAGTTCCCCTGAATCGGGCTGTGCTCTGAGAGCCAGAGCAGGGCTGGCTACTGAGTTACTGAGAGCAAAAGCAAATTCTGGAAACATAACTAAAAAAGAAATGAAAACAAAAAAAAAAAACAGAGTTTCCTCATGGAAGTGTCTGACTACACATCTAAGGATTCAAATATAGAAGGCGAGCCCAGAACATCTGGCCATATAAGCAAACAAGGAAGTGATTATATAGTACTTGTATCATATCAACCAACTAGAGAAGAATCATCCCTTTCCCCAAATGGGACGTTTTGACCCAGTTGTGGTGGCGCAGCAGTAGTGCAGCATTCTGCAAAACTGGAAGTTTGGATTTCTGTACACACTGGGCACGCATGTGTGTCTGTGGACTTGGCTGGCTGGGAAGGCTGGGGACTGGGTGGTGGGACAGGGCTTGGGATCCTGTTGAGGGTGTCCCCCTCTCTCTCTGTCTCATGAAACAAGAAAATTTAAAAACTTGGGCATCTTGAGAATAAATAATAATGATAACTTGAATGAATGAAAAACATAAATATATTTATACATATGTTTAAGTTCATAAGTATTTAGTAAAACACGACACACACAGATTCCGTCACACTCATTTGTTAACTTTGTAGGATACAAAGGAACAAACTCATTACTTTAAAAATTAATTAAAAAGGGGCTAGCAGATGGCATAGTGATTAAGGTGTTGGACTCCCACATGGCCTATTGTGGTTCGAGTCCTGGACCCAGCAGCAGTCCTGGACCTTGCACATGTGCACGTGTGCCCAAAATCCTGGGAAGAGAATGGAGGAAAAGGGATTGTGGTGTGGTCATACTCCCTGGGGGTGATTTCTCACTTTCTGTCTCACTGTCTTTCTCTGGCAAGCATATGCAACCTATGGCAAAAAAACTTATGAAAAATAAATAAAAGAAGTATATATTTTGCCTTTCCAGCACTCAATGCACTTTAAGCCATTTCTTTATAGAAGCATTCTAGATAATAAAGAAATAATAATAGAATTAGAATGCCATAATTTTGCAATCTTTTATGAAATAATTGAGCAAGATAATGTTCATCAAAGCATGTGCACCTGATATTCTGTGTGTGTATGTGTATATGTGTGTGTTTTTTTTTTTAATTAATTCGAAAGGGTTTATTCCTTTTTTTTTTTTTTGAGAGGTTTTTGCTATAGGGCACGTGTGCTCACCAGACAGACAGAGACAGACAGACAGAAAGCGAGAAATCACCCCCCAGGGGGGATGGCCATGCTGCAATCCCTTCTCCTCCATTCTCCTCTCGGGATCTTGAGCATGCACGCACACGCTCCTGGCGTGAGTTTTAAGCCACTGGGTCCAGGACGCAAACCGCGGTCGACCATGTGGGAGTCCAGCAACATAGCCATTATGCTAACTGGTCCCGATATTCTGTGTCTTTTAAAAAAGGTATGTGATACCACTTACAAAGTAGTTTTACTAAAAATGTAAATTGGGATTTAAGGAAAGCTCTAGATCTAATCGACGATTTTCATAAAATACAAGAGACAAGGGAATTTGTTCAAGTAAACAATAGGGATGAAATTAGCAAAATCCAGATCGTGAGAAATAGTACAGAACAAACATGAGTTTGTTTTTTTCCCTAGAAAGTTAATGGCAAGAAAATAAAGGAAAAGAAACATTCTACTGATAAAATTTGCATAAACTATAAAAATATGTGTAAATAACTGGAAATGTAAATATTGATTAGATATTGGATGATATTAAGATATACTCATTGTTTAGGAGTAATAATGACATTTGTACTTTTAAAGAGTCTTTCATTTAGACATACATTCAGAAATACATACAAATAGATTGGGATCTACTTCAAATAATACAAAAGGTGCAGGGGAGTGGGGTGCTTGTTAATGAAGTGGGTAGCTGTATAGGTGAAATATTTGAGGCTCACCATACTGTTTCCTTTACTATATTTTTAAAACTTCCCACAATAAATCATTAAAATATTTTCACACTTACTAATAAAGGGAATACTTCTGAGTGATATTTTTGAGGGGTGGTGGAAAGGAGAGAATCAAGGGGAAAATAAGAGAGCTGTCTTTCTTTTTATTTATTTATTTATTTATTTTTGGAGAGTGTTTTGCTAAAGGGCATGTGTGCTGGCCAGAAAGACAGAGACAGAGAGACAAAAAGGGAGAAATCACCCCCCAGGGGGGGATGGCCACATCGCAATCCCTTCTCTTCCGTTCTCCTCTTGGGATCTTCGGCACACATGCACACACACCCAGCATGAATTTTAAGCCACCAGGTCCGGGACTCGAACTGTGGTCGACTACAATGGGAGTCCAGCGACATAGCCATTACACTAACTGCTGGTACCAGAGGTGTCTTTTTTTTGTTGTTGAGGTTTTTCGCCATAAGGCGCATGCGTTTGCCAGACAGACAGAGAGAGATAGAGCCAGAAAGTGAGAAATCACCCCCCAAGGGGGATGGTCACGCCGCAATCCCTTCTCTTCCATTCTCCTCTCGGGATCTTGGGCACGCACGCACACGCGCCTGGCGTGAGTTTTAAGCCACCGGGTCTGGGACTCGATCCACGGTCGACTACGTGGGAGTCCAGCGACATAGCCATTACACTAACTGCTGGTACCAGAGGTGTCTTTTTTGACACAATTCTGGTCAATGAAAAAATAAGTTGTAGTGTATTGGGGGAAGGTTTTGGGTTTTTTTTGGTATAAGTATTTCCCTTCAGCATCATTCTTTCTTTTTTTCTATCTATCAAATGGACCAGATCTTGGCATGCAATAGCCATTTCATAATCATAAATCAAGTAGTAAGTGCAGAAGTCAGTATGCTGAGGTATAGGGCAGTGAAATAAAGTAGGGAGAAGATTTTTCCATTACATTCAGCCAACTGATAGATTTTTTTTTTCTTTTTTGAGAAAGAAAGAGATAGTGAGATACACTTGATAGTGTGTCATCATGCCATGATGCCAGACTCTCAGCCACCTAGGATTATGGATGTCCAGTGTGTTCAGATTAACCCAAGATTTGAGTAAGGCTCCCATGTAGCTCTAGTATCATGCAGTGGTGTACTACTGCCTGTGTCACTAGGTTAGGGCCAGTTTGACTGAAAGGAAATGTCATACTACCTTTAGAATTATTAGAGAATATAACACATGTCAAACAACTTGGAGGAGTTTTTGGTACTTACTAAATTACTCTATTAATGTTATTTGCTCCTTATGCCCCTTTCCATCCATAAATACACAATTGAGTTTCCAGGTTCATGTCTGGAGGCTTCCCTGAACATGCTGGACATAGGCATATTTATGGTCCAGAGTGGCTAAAGTGGGAGGGAGGTTGTGGATTATGGTGGGGAACCCTATTAGTGGTGTCTGTTTCTCTTTCTCTCACTTTCTAGCTCTCTTGTTAGTAAAAGAAAGAGATAAACTTCAAAAACTAAACAAAACATTTTTATTTTTAGAATAATTTTAGGTTTATAGATACATTATAAAGATTGTATATGGAGTTCCCATAGGCCCCTCACCTAATTCTCCCATTATTAACATCTGACATTAAAATGGTATATTTGTCGCAATGAATGAGCCAATATTAACACAATATGTATAACTAATGTGTATACTTCATTCAGATTTCCTTAGTTTTTACCTACTGTCCTTTTTCTGTTCTGGGATTCCTCAAGGTTACCATATTATACTTTGTTATAATGTCTACTTTAACTATTGGCTGTGACAATTTCTCAAGCTTCTCTTGTTTTTGATGTCCTTGATAATTGTGAGGAGTAATGGTCATGTATTTTGTATAATGTCCCTCAAATGGGATTCATGTGATGTTTTTCTCATTAGTCTGGGGATATGAATTTATGTTACTACACGTAACAATCTGTCTCTATGTTAATCTAAATGCAGGTTTATACCAACATCTTTAGTTCTAATCTCTTATTGGTTGGGTCATTTTAACCTCTTTCCTTTGCTTATTGGTAAACTCCCACTTCAACCATGAAAAACCTGACTTCCACCATGCATCATCCATTCCCTTAATTGTTGAATTCCAATATACATATATAGTTGTATCAGAATTATCACATATCCCCATAGATCCATTTCCTCAAGATGGTTCATGAAGACCCATTCACATCATGGTCTGACAACAGGTGATAAACAACTGATGATATCAATAATGACCAGTTTAGTATTCTCTAGGAGTGTTGAGATTTACTGTCTCAATTGCACAGGTACTTAAACTCTCTGTACCTCAAGTTTCTTATTTGTGAAAGGCAGATGTTACTTTATGAACTGCAGTGAAGATTAAATTATATAATCCATACAAACAGAGAGCAAATGTTCAATAAATCTAACTCTTAGCATAAATCATTATTTCTCCAAAGAACTGACCTATTTTGGCTTCTGGTTTCTTTGAGACCATTCACAAAATCTAGTCTCTAAAGAAAGCAGATTAGACACAATGTAAGCAGGCTGCAATCATCCTGACAAATGTGCATGTCAGTTAGTAGAGCCTACCAGGCCTTGAGTCAGTTTTCCTTCTGAGGGTTTGGAGGCCTCCAAATGGGCTCCTGTGGTGTGGCTTGTATAGGGCACATACTGTTCCACTCAGAGAAGTACATTGAGACTGCATTTCCCTTTCCACTCACATGACGAAGAAAAATGGAGAATGCCTCTGATGAGGCAAGAAAGGAGTACCTAGCCCAGTGGCATAGGATAAATAAATCAGTCTCTGTCCCACTGTTTCATGTTATGGATGGAAATGTGTGGCTTCTTGGGGAAATAGTAAGCAGTTTAGTTAAGGGATGTCTCATAACGTGCAGAAAGGAAAATAGAGCATCCATTCACTATTACATGATCATCATTCCTTTCATTACCTTACTTTCATACACAAAAATCAATTTTTAAGCAACTCTATTTTTTTTCAGGGTTTTGTCTGGAGCTTTGTTGTTTTAGGACAGTGCTTACTAATAGGTTTCAGGTCCCCTTACCCCATATTGCTCTTGTGCTTGCCAGAGAGAGAGACAGACAGAGGGAAAGTAAGAAATAGCCCCTGGGAAGATGGCCACTCCATAGTTTCTTCTCATCCAGTCTCCTCTCAGTATTTGAGGCACACATGTACAAGTGCCTGGTGTGATTTTTCAAGTCCCCAGGCCTGAAGTTTGAACTGCAGTTGGCCATGTGAGAGCCCAGCACCTTAACCACCATACCACTTGCTGGCCCCACTAATAGGTTTCTAAGGTGTTTTCCAAAACTGCTGTAGCATCTGAGACAGAATGGTCTACACTTGAGTAAAATACATCTCCAAAGTTACTCTCATTTAACAGTGGCTTTCCATTCTCTCAGGAATAGCCATATCCAGATAAATCTCAAATAAAAGTCATCCATTTTACTAGACCATTTACCAAAGAATCTCTCACCTCCCCTGTCATCAACATTAAATTATCTTAGTAGGCATTGAGATAGCAAACTCTATCAGAACAATGTTTATGGACCATGCCACCATTCTGAGAGACTGACTTCCCCAGACTTTATCAATTGCACTGCTTTGCATTCTGGTTTCTGGTGGAATTTAGGCAAAATGAGACAGCAATGGAACAAGGTAAACATTTATCTAAGAATGATGAGATTATTCATCCAACTGACTGAGGTCTTGAATTCACTGCATTTTCATTTTATTAGTTTTAAGGCCATATCCATTGATAATTGGCTTTGAGTTTCTTTTCTTTTTCTTTTTTTTTTTTTAAGAGAGATTTTTGCTATAGGCAGAAAGTGAGAAATCATCCCCGAAGGAGATGGCTACTGTGCAATACCTTCTTCTCCATTTTCCACTCAGGATTTTGAGCATGTAAGGGAACGCATCTGGTGTGGGTCCAGGACTCGAATTGTGGTAGACTATGTGGGAATCCAGTAACGTAGCCATTATGCCATCTGCTGGTCCCTAGCTTTGAGTTTCTAAGACCCACCTCCATATGCTGCTTTTTTTTTTTCCTGCCAAGTGGTATTTATTTCACCAATGTATTTTCATTAAAATTATTTTACATACTATTGTTACTATATGATGCTATTTAAATGGAAAACAATTGTCAAATTCATGAACTGTGCTAAGTCATTTCTTCTAGTTTGAGGCTGCTTCTGTTGGACAGCATCGTTTCCAAGCCTGGCTCAGTGGATTCTCACTGCTTTCACAGTAATCTGAACCTGGACTTTCCACAGCAGGCACCAAAGGACCTGGTGCCAGGTAGAGGCTTAGGTCTTGCATGGTGTGTGGTTTTTCCTGGCCTGTCAGTAAGCCAGAATAAATCAATAGAGCCAGCCTCTGAAAGCTGCAGTCTACATGGGAAGAAGTCCACTAGCAGGAGAAATGAGGCAGCAGTCCAAGTGATACCTTTCGCAAAGTAGGTAAAGCAGAGGGAAAGTTCTGCATGAGACCTGCATTCACCTTCTATTGCTATCTACCACAACACAGTGCTTAAAATGATACAATTTTATCATTGGACAGTTGTGATGGTCATTAGTCGACTGGCCTCCCTGGGCTTTGGTCAAGTGTGGCAGGGCTGTGTTCCTTTCTAAAGGCTCTGGGGGTAGGGTGGGATGCCCTTGCCTTTTCCAGCTTCTAGAGGCTACCCACATTCTTTGGCTCCAGGCCCTTCCTTTCCCATATGGCTGGTTGAGTGAAGTTCTTACAAGTCTTGGACACTGCTACTTCTGCCTGCTTCTTCAACATTTAGGCACCCATGACTAAAAGGGACTCATGCAGATAACCCATGATAATCTCTCTACTTAAGGATAGCTCATTAGCAACCTTAATCCTACCTGGTACCCTAATGCCTTTTTACCTAATAACCTAACATACTCCCAGGTTCTGGGGATATCATGGGTGTGGGCATTCTGCCTACCACCAACCTGACTGTCCTAATAGTTTGCAGAGTGAAGACACTTCTTTTAGAACTACATCCATTTGGCACATACTTTGAGTGGGCCACTCCAGTTGTGGAAATGGTCTCAGGGCAAGGCCTTTGGGCTAAGGTGGAGACAGAGTAGGAACCACTTACATGAACAGTGTTGGGAACCAGGTTTTGGGGACAGCCGGAGAGGGCAGGTGTGAGGAGGCGAAGGCTCTCGTCAGCCAATGAGAATCCCCAAGGGAAAAACATCCACATTGGAGAACAGACCTCTTCAACAGCCAAGACAGATCTTGGCTACACGTGTTGTCCAGACTTCCTGAGGCTACTTATTTCCTGAGTCCAATGTCCCAGAGAAAGGCTATGTTCTAGTCAGGACATGAAGAACATGGGAAGTCATACTGAGAAACCTGTAGACAGCTGGGGGAGGGCACTGCACATAGGGGACGGGGTGGCCAAATTTGTTCATTTTGCAAAGGCCAGGAATCAGTGAGCACTAGGAGCCCCCTAGCACCAGCTAACACCACTTCTTCCATGACTGCAGACTGCCACAGGATCTGAGTGACAGAGGGCTGTGCTGCTGGAAGGCAGACAAGGTTATGTTCATTCTAAGGACATTCACCATTTTGGGTTGGCTCTCCCAACCACTGGTTCCAGACTACGTTCTTACATACACAAAGAGGTAATAAATCTCTTCCTGAGCAACTGGAACTGGTGAGCCAGTGGTGTTAGAAAGTCAAACCCTATGACACAGAGATGATTTACACTAGGGAAAGGCCTGGCCATCACACCATAATGAGAGCTATCAGTTGCACGGCCTGGATGGGGCAAGAACGAGGGACAATCAACTGCTCCAGAATTATCCAAAGGATGTCCAGACACTGTCTTTTCCTGATGCAATAAGGCATACCCAAACTAGTATGACCTCTTCACAGGAAGAAAACCATTGGTGTAGAGACAGTTGGCTGGTTCTCTTTTATACTGACCAAATCCTTGTAGTGTTGATCAAGGCTAGGAGAAATTTGTTCCTTAGAGTGCCCAGGAGCCACCTCAAATGTAGAGTTTTACTCTCTAGGCAATAAGATGGCCTCTTCCATTATGTGCCTAAAGGTGAAGCCATAAAAGGCCAGGCCAAGCTCATGGTCTGAGGGGAGTAACCCAATAGGTTTTTGCAAATGCTCGTGCTGAGCAATGAGTCTTGGAGCTTCTCAAAGTTTTCTGGAGCTGCAGAGGTTTTCCTTCTTCCTTTGAAATGTTCTAGGGTCTTGACATT
>NW_006199351.1:41444-64827 GCF_000334495.1 Tupaia belangeri chinensis
CACACTGAACTCTAAGCCATCCTTCTACCGGTTTGATGAAGCCAACAGTGATGATAGGACACAGAGGAAAAGGACGTTTCCTGGTAACCTGCTTAGTCAACCCCTACATCAAGACTACTGCCACCCGAGACACTGAATTTCCTGGTGTTCAGGTTGCCTGGGCTGGAATGTCTGAAGGGGGTGTTCAAGCCAAGTGATATAAAAACTGTATCCATCAGAACTTGTATTTGGGGATGCACAAAGGTAGGTGAATAGAAGGAAATGCCATTCAAGTCACTGTACCTAGAGCTGTGAGGCTTGTGTAGAGTTGACTTGGAAACACTGTTCCTACAGCTACTGAGGCAATTTAGTGTTGTCACCATGGGCCTTGGCATTCGACCACCACCACAGAAGTCGCCTGGGACTTTCTTCCTTGTGATGGGAAGGAATTTAACCAAAGACCTCCCTGGAAATTTGCCAGTGGTTCATTTGCAGAACTAACTGCTTTCTAAAAATGTCTTGTTCAGAATATAGTTAAAGCACCAAGCTCAGATCTCAGCTCAGCACTCGGAGTGGAAGGCAGCAGCTGAGAGAGAGAGAAGACTGACTCCCGGCAGTGGGGGCATTTAGAGGGCCTCTAAATGCTCAGCTCAGCCACACCTGCTTGGTGCAGGCCACCTAGATGCCTCTGCCTGCAGAGATTCCAAGACAGTGGGGAGGAAAATGAGCCCCTCTCTCACTGATTCCACTTCCAGTATGTAATACAGACATGTCATCAAACTTCTGTTTCTTCACTCAAAAGGCATTTTGATCCCCAAAGAATATTCTGGATGAAATTCCCTGGAGGAGGCATTCTGAGTAATGAATATTGGTTTAAGACTTGGGTACAAAAGGACAATATTTGGCACTTACTGGTTGTGTGACCCTGGACAATTTATTACTTTATCCCTGAACTTGAGTTGTTCATCTATAAGATGGGGATAATAATAGCACCCATTATGAAGATTAAATGCATGAATGCAAGAAAAGCACTTCAGTATGTGCCTGGCAGTTGCTAAACTCTCCACCTTAGCTGCCATTACTATCCACACTGAGGTCTTACAAACAGGGATGGAATGTCTGGATGGCCATTGTTTTCAGTCACTCATTCTCTTGGCCCCTGAAACGTGAGCTGCCCCCACTCCAGATCATTCAAGCCCAGCAGGATAGTTGTCCTTAATCCTTGCAGGTGTTTGATTCAAGACAACTGTCAGATGGCTTTCGTCTGCAAAACTGAGTAATAAAAGCAATTTTTGGGGGGGGAGGGGCAAACACTAGAGTTTAATATTCCAATTTGATTGACCTAGAAGCGTTCCTGTCAATATAAAAGATTTTGTTGGGGGCAGTGGAGAAGCCGAGGCCAGCTCCATGGTTGCACTTCCAGCTCATGGCACAGTCGTAGTACTGCTGCAGGTTCTGCTGCAGGCTGTTGGCTGCCTTCTTGCTGAGGGCCATGTTGGACCGTCCACTCATGCTTGAGGAGTAGTTGGATGAGGGGGAGTGGTTTTTTAAATCACCCATAAATTTGAGAAATTTCAGTTTCTGTTCCTCGCTTTCAAAACCAGCAGTATCCCACTGGCCAAAGTGGACTCCTGTCCTCCTGTTTTCAGATGCTTCCATTTTGCCAGACTCATGATAGATCTCTTCTTGCAAGGCCTTTTGCCTCACCTGGTCTATGTGCGCTTCATCCATGTTGTCCTTCTTTTCCAACATCACTTCTAGGCCTGTGTCTGGCTCCTCCTCCAAAGGATCTCCTGCTGCCCCACTCTCTTTCTTCTTCTTCTTCTTCTTCTTCTTCTTCTTCTTCTTCTTCTTCTTCTTCTTCTTCTTCTTCTTCTTCTTCTTCTTCTTCTTCTTCTTCTTCTTCCGCCGCCATGCCTTGCTGCTCCACCTTTTTCTTGGACTTCATTTTCTTCTTGGCTGGGACCTTCGGGCCATCTTCAGTTGGGATGTACTCTGGAGCCTCAATCCTGACCAGCTTCTTTTTGCTAACTTTCCTAGGGCTGCTCTCCATGGACCTGGAGAGCTTTGAGTGGCCCAGGAGAGTATCTCCTTCCTGGTGGATTTTCTTCTTCTTAATCTTCCTGCTGCCTTCCCTGGGGCTCCCCTGCTTCTGTTTCTGCCCCGAGGCTGTCTGGTCCTCACCCTCCTTCTCCTTGGAGCAACTGACAGAGCATCCTCAGTCTCACAGAATCAAGGGTCCTGGACTGTGAAAGCTGCACCATACTTGGCCTTTTTTTCCTTCTTGTGTTTTTTGAGCTTGTTGCCAACTCTGGTCACCTCCTCACTTGGTCTGTGGTCTGGGGAGGTCTTTGTCCCTGAGCCATGGGACACAGCCAGAGTTAACAAGGACTTCCTCTTTGTTTTCTTCTCCCCCCTGCGGACCTCAGAGTAACAAAGGGACTGCTTCCTGGGGCTGGGTGACTTGTCTGCTGGTCAAACATGCAACCGGGTCTCAGATTCCTGGGGCTCCTCACTGAGGGTGCTGTTGCCCTTCTTCTTTTTCTTCACTAGAGGCATCTCAGAGGCCTGTCCTTGGACCGCATTCTTAGAGATGGATGTGGCTCTTACAGGAGAACTGTCAGAGAAATATTTATCATTGTGTAAAACTGAGTATTGAGTCTCTGGTTCTTCGACCACCTTCTTTTTCTTCTTCTTCTGAGCCTTCTTCTTCTTCTTTTTCTTTTTTGGGAGCCCAAGGCCCTGGTCTACTTTTTGGGTCTTAGTGATCATTCCCTTAGGCCAGACTTCCTGCCTCCATGTGAAAGCCCACACTACCATGACCCAGAAACCCCATATGCTTCTTATTCATTATGACAAAGCATTTTCTTCCTCCTGTTATTTTTCCATGTCTAATCCTTTCTGATAGTTTGTAATCTCCTTGAAAGCAGGAACTATGTATTTTATATTTTATATTATTTATAGTTCTTAACACAGCATCTGACCCTTGGTAGGATATTAAATGACATTTACTGAAATAACGATTAGGTGAAAAACATCACATTCAGGAGATAAGATTAAATGTGTGTGTGTGCGTGTGTGCGTGTGTGTGTGTGTGTGTGTGTGTGTGAAATGTTCAGGCAGTAATAAAAGATTACGCTATTCCATAATAAAGTGTTAAACAATATGGTATAGAGCTCACAGAGAGAATGCTGCATGAGAACTAAAGTAGTCATTTGATTATTAAACCACCTAAACAAATAAAAAGTCAACCTTGGTCTAGGCCATGCAGTTTGAAAACAATTTCGCTAAGGGAAGAAATTCTGGTAGAGAATGACATGCATATATCTAGAGATGATGGTTCCAAGTAAATTAAACCTCATGAAAAAGTATGGAGTGCAACAATAATGATGACAAAAGATAAAGCTGAATACTTGACAGGATGTAGAACTGAGGAAAAGGAATTGAGCAGGTTATGGTTGTTAGGATCTGGATAGTTCAAAGAGCTTGGGAAGTCTTGACTTGATAATGCGGATCATTGGAAGTGTAAATGTGGAAGAAGAGGGGAGTCTTGGAGTATAGTTGTCTTTCCCTGTTACCTGGGGACTATAGAGTTTGGACGACAGAGAGGACGTTAGTTTTAAATAAGATAGGCTTTATGGCATTATTTGAAAAAGTCCAAATGAATAGGGAAAAAAAGCAATGCTCTCTTGTTATTTCCTTGTCATTGTGGGCCCTAAGACATAAATGAAACTGTGGACCAGGCCTGGAGTCTAGAAATTACACAGGTAAATAGAGGCAATGTTAACTGGCCCTTGGGCTTTATTTCTTTGGAAGCCTCTGCCTTTTAAATCCCCACAATCAACAACTCTCTGTGGACAGAGGTTTCTGCAGAGAATGACTTGAAAACAAAAAGTCTTGTTATTTGGAGAGGGGCACAGGAAGATTCTTCTTTGCCCAAATAAATACCTCAATTTTTTTAATCTAATAAATGAAATGGGGTAAGGTAGCTGCACGGAGTCAAGTGAAAGGGTTAAAATCGTGATATCTTCCCTCCATCAATCCAGTCTTTTGAGTAATGAGAGCATGACTAAATGGCAAACATATTCTCTTACTGGAGAAGAGCAAGAGCTTCACACATTTTGAGCATAAGCACAAGCTACAGAGTGAGATATGCCACAGCGAGGGTGGCTGACATTACAGAAATAGAAAATACCAGTTATCAGTGTGGGCTTGCCACCCTGGGAGATGTGACTGCCCTTCTTTCTGTCATGCCTACTCCCAGGTTTTTGCTCATGTTTCCACTGCACTTGGCAAGCTGAAGTCCTAAGTCAGGCCCAAGATGTTCTATGACTAAAGTACTTTCAGAGCAGACAGCGTAACCGGCATCCTCCCGCGCTGCAGCATGTGAGACTGAGGGGAGCCGATCAAGGCACGGCGCACCTGGGTTTTCACAGTAGCTGGGGAGACTGTCACTGTTTCCTAGGGGAAGAGGATCACGGTAGACGTGTCAGCGAGTCAAGCTCTGGGCAAGGTTAAGTTCAGCGAAGGAGCCTTCTAGGGCCATGCAGAGATTTCTCTCTAATTATCTCAGGTCACAAAGGTCCTCTCATTCCAATTTACTGTGATATCTGATGACAGAAGTTTCTCTGCATTCAGGCAATTTAGGGAACAATCTGCCAGACAACAAGGGGGTGCTTGTGATGAGAAGTAACGCCCAGCTGCAATTTTCTCTCTGTTTTAGATGGTACATTCCATTGTCACTATATAAACTGAAACAGACTGACAGAGAAATGGCTAGTGTGAAGGAACACACATTAAAAACATCAGCAGTCCAGGACTCATATTGAGAAGGGCACAGCAATAAGAACATATTTTCAAATAGCCAGAATAAAACAGTTGTAAGTTGAGGAGAGATTTGGTCTGGTTATATTGTGGCATAACCTCACAAGAACACACAGCTCTGTGGGGATGAGGGAGGGGATTCAATTTCCTTTGAAATATTACATATTTCTTGGAAATGCCAACTCTCATTTATAATACACTTCCCATTGCAGCCACCAATCTTTCAGTAGCTTCTAATCATTCCTGTTGTTTTTCCTCTTTGTTCATTTTCTGTTTGCACAAAGCAAACAAAAACAAAAACAAAACAAACAAACAAATAAAAAACCAGACTGCTTTCATTTAAAAATCTTAATATTAGTCAATATATATGCCCCTCAGGAAATGGATTTAGTTAATAAATTAAGAGATTTGCGGGACCAGCAGTTAGCATAATGGCTATGTTCCTGGACTCCCATGTAGTCGACTGTGGTTCGAGTCTCAGACCCAGTGGCTTAAACTCACGCTGTGTATGTGTGCATGCGTGCCCAACATCCTGAGAGGAGAATGGAGGAGAAGGGATTGCGGTGTGGCCATGCCCCCTGGGGAGGGGTGATTTCTCACTTTCTATCTCTCTGTCTTTCTCTGTCTTTCTGGTGAGTGCACATGTCCTATAGCAAAAACCTCTCAAAAAAAAAAAAAAGAGATTTGCTTGTTTTTGTTCATATTATGGATGTGATTACACAAATGCATGGTGCTCTTACTGTCATATTTCTGACGAAGCTATTAGTGATCATTACACAGCTGATTCCTGCAAAAGAGTTTGCTTCTTTGTTTTAGTTTACTCTGCCATGCCGAAGTTTATAGCAGAACGAATCCTTTGCAGATTTTAGCCAGATAAGGATGAAAAGTTCAGAGTTTGCAATGATAATTCACCCCCATAAATTTCATCTATTTCTAAAGCATGTTTGATAGCATCAATGTAGGGAATTTCCGGACCAAAGCCTGGTTACATATGTAGTAGCAAAACAATGGAATGCCAACGATGAGCAAAACTATGGAGGAGTCTTAAGACGCCCTTCTGTCGTTCCCTCATTGCATGGACTCTTCCATGTCCCAGCTCTCCATTATTCAGGCTTCAGTCATATTTTTCAATATGAGATGTAACCATTAATTGTTTCACATATAGAAACAATCTAATGCTTTTCCACTACAGAAAACCTTCTTTCCTATTTTTTTCCCCATGGAAAAAAATATAGAAGAGAAAAAAATAAACGAACAATGAGCAATAATATTGATGGTCTCTTTGCTGCCACTCTAATATTTTCCCACTTAGTTATTCTTGTATTTTAAGTTATCTGGCAGAAAGTTATAAATTTCCCATGTAAACAAGCCTACAAGAGAAGTTAAGAATTTCACCGAGCTGAATTTGAAAAGTTAAAATTCAAATTTGTGAATCAATACAATCTACCTACAACAGAGCTAGTTAATAGATTATCTGAAAGTAAAAAAGTAACAGATAAAGGGAACTGTATTGTGATTTACTTCTTATTTTTTGGAGTATGATTAAATACAATTCACTAAAAGAGTAAAAATGTGACAGGTCCAGGGCAATTTCTCCTCTTGGCATCATCACTTAGTTCTTACTGGGCAGTTGCAGCTGCCTCATTTGCACCCTTGTTATTAAGGCAGTAGGGACAGACAATTAGTCCTCAGAAGAAAAGCTCCTATTTAAGAAATCTCAGACAAGCTTCAGTTCATTCGATCTAACCTGGATGCTTTATTCTCAATGAGAAACATCTAGAAAATTTTGCAGTGACATTTTAAATCATTAAAATCATTTTTAAAAAGCGATACTGATGGTCACTGAAGACAGCAACTCCCTGCCATTAAAAACAAAAACAAAACAAAACAAAACAAAACAAAACAAAAAACACTGTCATTTTGCTTCTCTTTTTATTTCATTTCCTTAATGCTTGAGTTCTTTCTGTCTTTGTCCACTGCTCCTGCAAGGGTGCACTGGGGCTGAAGACTCTCGTTTGTAATCTAAAATTCCATGTTCTAGAGAGGTTGCCAAAAGGAGGCTATGGGAATAAAAGAAATCTACTCATGTCTCTTAGAAGGGAGAAACAGCTGCTTCTCAGGGCCATAGCTGGTCATCTTTAGCTGAAGCAATTCACTGAAAGATGGATGTGGTGTGTCAGTCAGAATAAAGGTACTCTTTTTTTTTTTTTTTAAAAAAAGGAACTACTTATTTAGTTTTTAAATTATTTTATTTTTAAATTTGATGAGAGGGAGAGAGAAAGAGAGAGAGAGAGAGAGAGAGAGAGAGAGTGCTGCCAGCACCTGAACTACCACACCACCTGCTGGCCCCACAGGTATTCTTAAAGATCAAAGGAGTTCTCAGGACTGCACAGGAAGGGATCCTACTCAGAAGACAGATTGGAAACAATAGGGTCTGTAGCCTCCATGTTGACTATTCCCCATTATGGGTTGAGGGCATACTGTTGGAGTGAAAGGTTCCCCACAATAAAATTAGATTGAAAGGGTTTAATAAGAGGATTTTAGTCATTCATTCTATTCCTAGATTTCTTCTTCTCCTTCTTTTTTTTTTTTTTTCTTTGAAATTATCTTGAAAATGTATTTGCTTTTCTTTGCTTTTTTATTCTACATTTTATGTCTTTTGGCTTAAAATTCCCTAATAAGATAGAGCAAAATTTGGTAAAAAGGCGTCTTACCTAATAGTTTTGGAGTATTTCTAACAATCATATTTGACTAAGTCATAGTACTAGCAGTCCTAACTTCATGAATATATTCTTGTGGAATTAGACAAAATAGCAACTAGAATGAAATTAAGAGCAGGCTTCTAGAAGGTTTTATATAATGTAGCAAGAGGGCTAATTGAGAGCTGATTTAGGGGACCTAAAGGGCCACTATATGAACTGGTTAAGTACATTTTCCAATCCTTTATAATTAGAAAAATTTATATGTAGCTTGGAAATTATGAATATATACCCATAGGTTTTGCTACCTAGCAAGTGATTAGCCACTTCTTTGGAAATGCTATGATGAAAGCTAAATGAATTATAGAAAAAATCACCTAGAAAATTTATCTAATTGCAGTCGGAGAACCAATTGAATTAAATTTAGCAACTATCCTTTAAGGATGTGCTATTATGCTAGGGAGGTATGGTGCTAAGCATTTAATTTCTAAATGAAACTGAAACATAAGTCCTATGGTGTTGCAGCCTTTGGTTCACTTAGAATGCTTATAGGATATAACTTGTGCTTATGATGAAGTGTGCTTCTCATTTCCTTTTCTCATTTCATGATATTTTTTGCTACACAAAGCATTAAGTTCATTGTCTCATGTTCTCTGTGATCTTGGGCAAGTCGTATAAACTAAATCAAGTTTAGTTTTGAATCTGGTTTAATAGGTCATAAATTTGCCATCAAGATTAAATGAAAAAAATTCATGTGAGGTTGCATAAGATACATAATATTTAGTAAAGTTAAATATGCTATGGAGAAAAACATGGAGGTTCCTCAAAGATCTACAAATAGAACTACCATTTGATCCAGCAATCACACTTTTGGGTATCTACTCAAAGGACAGGAGAATGCTCAGTCGGAAAAGCACTTAAATGTCAATGTTTTTGTAGCATTACTTACGATCACTAAGACATGGGACCAACCCAAATGTCCATAAACTGATGAATGAATTGAAAAAGTGTGGCACGTATACTCTATGGAATACTACTCAGCCATAAAAAACAACAAGACCCTGGCATTTTATAGAAAGTGGTTGAATATGAAGGATCTATTGCTGAATGAAGTAAGCCAGGATATAAAAGATATTGTATGTATCCACTTAATATATACTGAAAATCTGCACATTATGGTAGAGATTGAAATATTAGAGGGCATAAAAGCAGTGGAAATAGCTATGATAAGGCAGTGTGGAATGGGGTGGGAGAAGAGAAGAGTATGGAGAAGGATAGCAAGAGAACAAATAGAGAAGCATGACATTAGTGGGACAAAGATATGGTTTATTACCTGTTGATGATGACATGTATAGTATTCTCAACTGGATTTGTCTGAGAAATATTTCATGTTGGGTAAAGTCTTTTTACAAGCAAAATGATAAACAGTGATCGAGTATTTAAAAATTAATTGGAATTATAATAATAACCTGAAAAAAAATGAAAAGCTATTGGATGATGATGGGGATTTTTGTTGCTGTTGTTGTTGTTTTTGTTTTTGTTTTTGGAGAGGTTTTTGCTATAGGGCCCGTGTGCTCGCCAGACAGAGAGATACAGAGAGACAGACAGCAAGAAATCACCCCCTGGGGGGATGGCCACGCCACAATCCCTTCTCCTCCATTCTCCTCTCGGGATCTTGGGCATGCACGCACACGCGCCCGGCGGATCCGGGACTGGAACCATGGTCAACTAAGTGGGAGTCCAGCGACATAGCCATTATGCTAACTGCTGGTCCCGATGATGGGGATTTTAATGTCTTTGTAGTGACTTATATGCATTCCTTCTGGAAAAAGAAATGTAATGTACTGTAAAGTTATATGTGAGCCAATGTAATATAAACAAGATTATGATAACAATAATAAATTTAAAAAAAAAAACAGTAAAAAAAGAAGCGAAAACTCAGCGACTGCCTGAGAGTTATAATGTATCTGGAGGTAGTCACGTGAAAAAAAAAAATCTAAAAAAATATGACTCCCAGATGGTGGTTATGACTCCCAAATGATGACTATAACATAGCATATTTTTGTCTCACTAAAAGAAAAACCTATTATTATCTGAAAAAAGAATAAAGTTAAATATAAAATTTAATCAGTAAAACAATATTGCTAAAAGACGTGGTTTAGAGAACTTGGGCAATTTTACAATTTCTCTGTGCTATTTTTTTCCTTATATGTAAAATGGGAATAATAATAGTTTTTACTTAGCATGGTTGTTGTAAGGATTGAATGAGTTAATATAGATAAAGTGGTTAAAAACATTTACTAGTCCTTAGGGTTATTTTTGTGTGGTTATAGTTATGATAATTGCTCCCTTCCATATCTCAACTCCCTTTTTCTTTTGATAAGTTTTGAAATGTCAGTTTTAAAGAATAATTGATCTACCATCCATGTCATCTGAATATGTGTTCGTTTCTTCCTGCCTTCTATTTTCCCAATCCACTTAAAACATGCGGCTTTTGAGCATTGAAAGGTGGCTAATTTAAGAACTGTTGTGTGTATAAATACAGCAACTTTTGAGGACTTATTGTGAAAAAAATGTAAAAATATCTTATAAATAATTTTATATTGCTTAGATTTTGAAATGACAGTGTTTGGGATATATTATGTCAAATAAATTACATTATTAAAATTAAGTTCACCTTTTTCCTCTTAAAAGTAGAATAATAAATATGGAACATGTTCAACAATTAAATATAAACAAGAAATTATATAATAAATAAATAATTTTCTTTGTCCATCTTTTTAATCCATAACTACTGTCCCTTAATGACCATGCTTCAAGAAAGTGCAGTCTGAAATAGTATTCCCTGCCCTTTGAAATTTGAAACCTTGAAAACATTCAGTATCACAAGCTTATCATGTATAAAGACAAGACTCTTTTCACTTAGAGAAATCATAAGAGTTCTGGAAATGATAATACAGTCATATACTACATAATACCATTTGCTCAATGACAGACCGCATGTATGACAATGGTCCCATAAGATTATAGTAGGCTATAGTAGCCTACTATATAGGTGTGCAGGCTATATCATCTAGATTTAGGTAAGTGTGCTCTATCATATTCACACGATAATGAAAGAGCTAATGGTGCATTTCTCAGAACATATCCCTGTCATTAAGTGTTGCATGACTGTTAGTGCTATTTTCATTAATTGAAAATTTATAATAAGATATGGCAAATGTTTTACAGGAATATTTGTTAAATCATTACCAGCCTATGACTTGTATGTATAAATAAGTCAATTTCAAGTGAACGCAATTTTTTTTTTTTTTTAGTTTGCTATAGGGCTCATAATGTTCACCAGTGAGAGACAGAGAAAGAGAGAGAGAAAATAAGAAAGTATACCTGGCAGGAATGGCCATGCTGCAGTTCCTTCTCTATTCTCCTCATGGGATTTTTAGGTACACACACACATCCACCCAGTGTGCTTTTCAAGCTGCTGGATCTGGGACTCAAACTACACAGTCAAATTACATTCATTTTTGGGCCAGTCAATGGCATGGGATCTAACATGTGATTTCTAGCTACCTTAACCACCACAGCGCTGGCCCAAAAATGAATGTAATTTGACCATTCAACAAAAATTAGTTGATTTTTACTATTTGTTAACCTATATGTTTTACTTGAAGCAAGAGTGATTTTTGACTATTAAATTCCAAACCTGAATCAGGCTGGCATCCTGGAGCATGGGAATTAATTTTCTTTAATTAAATTAATATGGTCATTTTGGAAGACAATTTACATTATTTTGCACAGCTGTGTATTATTTCCAACAGAGGAGAAATTTCCCATTGTTTTAAACTTTGAAATGTATTTAAAGAGGAAACAAAAAGCCCCAGAATTCACAGTCACGTGTTCAAGAAATTTGCCTTCGAAGTAATTTATGGAGTGGGAAAAGTGGGATTTAATAATGTAGAATATAAACCAGTTTCTTGTAATATCTAGTATTTGTACAAAATTAGGAGGCATTTAGTGTGCAAATAAGTTTTGATGAAATACTTTGTGTTCTGTTCGCAGTTTTTATTAAAACTAGAACAGTTTCAATAGACTTATTAAAATATTCAGTTCTTTGCTCTGATTAGGAAAATCTTATACCTGGTATTTTTCTCATAGTTCTAGAATAGTTATAACAGATGATTATAGCAAGTGAATCAGACTATTTAGACAAATAGGATTATTCACTGAGATGACCATAAGCTAGGAATTTTTTTATTCCTCTTCATCTGAAATCTTTCATCTACTGAAATGTATATTTTATACTTTTAGTATTTTTTTTTTTTTGGAGAGGTTTTCGCTATAGGGCACGTGCGCTCGCCAGACAGACAGAGACATAGAGACAGAAAGTGAGAAATCACCCTCCAGGGGGGATGGTCACGCCGCAATCCCTTCTCCTCCATTCTCCTCTCAGGATCTTGGGCACACAAGCACACGCGCCCGGCATGAGTTTTAAGCCACCGGGTCTGGGACGCAAACTGCAGTCGACCACGTGAGAGTCTAGCGACATAGCCATTATGCTAACTGCTGGTTCCCTATACTTTTAGTATTTTCTACATGTATATTTTAAACATTATTTTTTACATGCATATGTTAAAACAATAAGCAAATTCAAATATTTCTTGATTTCTCCATTTAAGATATTATTTAATATAATTTTACTATGAAAATTATATTTGTTCAAGCTAGGAATTTTTAACAAATTCCAAAGTATACATATTAAAGCATATTATTACCACCATCTGTTTTGTTCTTTGACCCTAAAGGGTAAAGTTTTCTCGAGTGGGGAGTCATTTCTATTTTTCTCAGAGTCATCAGTTAAATGTCCATCTAACAATGGAAAAAATAGAACAGTATTCCCACCCCAAACACTCAGACTCATGTATCGTGCCAAGATGTCAGAAATGCTAGTGTTCTTCCTAATTGCTGTTTTACTATCACAAATCAAAATCATTATCTCAATTTCTTTATTCATCATTTCTTTCTGAACTAGCCAGTTAGTATCCTTTGGCCTTTCTCTGTAAACTATAGTTGCTTTACTTTTCCTTAAGCATCCATCTGCCTGAGGGGTGATTGTTAGGCAATATTCACTAATGGTCTAAATTGGAGTATGCCACTAGGTGGTAGTCTTGCAAGGCCAATATGTTCTTCAGAAAGTATTTTCCAAACCATATGCTATGAAGTGGCCACCTAATGAAGCCAATTTATGGTATTATTCTTTATCCTATCTACATAGATCTTTAGATTCTTAAACTTCCCAAAGGTACAAGGAGAATATAGTAAAATATTGCCTCTTTCTGGCTATAATATGATCAGAAGGAGAAGGCAAAGGAGGAAGGGAAGGAAAGAAAGAAACAGTCACCAACTTCCTTAGTTGCTGCTGGAGGGTATAGGCAAAAGGCACTTTTGATAAATAACAATTACATTAGAGTATAGGCAGGGTATTGCTTTCACTCTGCATCGAGAGAGGTAGGAATAGGTCATTTCTTGAACTACCTCTATCCCACCAACCTTGAACAAGACTCTAGGAACTTGAACCTATAATAGAATCTGACAGAGGGAAGTCCTGAAGTTTTCCTTTCCTGAAGTAACCCAAATTTCCATATGGTACAGCATTGGGTTAAGATCTGGCTGGCCTGCCAAGGGACTCTGTATCTGTTGAGCCAGTCAATATGAAGGAAAGTCAATAACCATTTATATTCTATAGCCAGTGGAGACCAAATTGAGTCATATTGACCAAGTTAAAAAGGGCCAGATGAATAAATGAACCAATCACAAACTTCAGGCATGAATACCATTAAGGTTAACTACACCTGTGTTTTATAAGGAATACTATGATTGTGAGATCATCACAACTAAGGACCTGACCTATGCTCTTTATCAGATCAGGGGGATCTTTAAAACCTATATCCATATAACTTGACACTATCTTATGGAGAGAAGCAGGAGAAAGGGGTAAGCTATCTGAGAATTTTATTCCAAATCTAGTCATCTCTGTTTTTGTAATATGCTCTTAGTATCTCTGAATCAAACAAAGTTTAAACCAGATGGAATTTTTAGTAATATTTTTTCTTCATTGACAAGTTGATAGGGAAGGGTGGCTTTTGAATAAAAAAAAAAAATCACATTTTATTTTGAATGACTCTACTCTGACAGAAGAGGAGAGAAAGTATTCTCTTAAATGTCCCTTTACGACTAAGTTTCCTACCATTTGTTTAACCTACCTGGTCAGTGAGAAAGTAAGGGAACGTTTGTGATGGTATGCATCTTATCAGCAGGAGGAAATGATCAGAACAGCTTATTAATTATTCACTGGAGCCGGCTGACACATGCCTTAGGTTCCATGGGCTTTGTGGAAAAATCCACGGGACACGGGAAACATCCTGACCCTGGCTAGGTCATGCGATGCCTGTCCTATACAATGTTTATGGCTTACACATTATCCTCTTTGATGCATACTCAGACAGCCTTCCTCAAAGTTGCAGAGGAATAGCATAAGTAATCTGGCTTGACCTACGATGCATAGCAGGATCACACATGATAGTAATAAGGTAAAAAAACATATGCACTGAAGTCCTTATCTCTAACTGTAGAACTTCAACTGCATCCTTGAAAGCTTGCAAACAGTTCACTGTGCCTGGTAAAATGTATAAATAAAGAAGCTCAACATGACTGAGCAGCACAGTTTGTCTGTGTTCACCTGTATCTCTGCTTCTGCATCTTCTCTTTCTTTTCTCTAACTCTTCCCTTCACAGGACCAAGCCCCAAGGGTGGATGCTGACAAACATTATCGTCTGCGTTGGTGCATATGACTACTAATCTTGAGACACAAAAGCTTACTCTAAGCTCCCTATGTTAAATTTTAAACAATTAGTACTTAATTAGAGTACAGTTTAGTGAGTACAAGAAGTTGTGCTTAGAGTTGTAAACAGTAAGTGTTCGGTACAAGTTGTCTTCATCATTTCAAAGTCTGTCTTTTCCTATGTTTTCTGTCTACATTTCCTCACACAGAAATCCAATCCTCTTTCATTGCTGTGAGTGCTTTCTGGCCCTTCCATCTGTCTATCAGCTCCCTTCTGGTTTCACTTGTGCTCTCTTATTTTGGACTCATGATTAGCCATGGTAATCATGACAGTGCTAATTTTTTTTGCCCTGTTTTGATGCCCTCCAGTGAGGAACCACCAGGATTACCTGTGGTCAACAAGTTTAGTTTATTTTGCAACAAGAGAGAATAAGCCATGAGGAACAGTGGGCCACTTAAATAAGAAGAAGCTGGGAAATTATTCTAGTATTTGAGTTTATGTTAACTGATTTTAGGGAGGCTTCAGGGAAGAGGATATCTGTTCTGGAGTTCATGTTGTCAGAAAGCAGTAATAATTTGTGGATTGGATCTTTATAATTATTTTCTAGGTGGCAGGAGCAATGGAACAGGGCCAAATTTCTCATGGAAAAGAAGCAGTAATTATATTAGCTGAAAGAGAGGAATGTTTGGCCATTTTTGTGGTTCCTTTATTACAAAGTGGGTGTCAATTCTGTGATTTTATTTTCAGCAGTGGAACATCATTGCCCAGCTAGAAGCAACTAGACCAACTACCAGTTGTCATTTCACAGGGCTCTTATTTTCTTTCTCACATAGAAATTTTCATGCTATGAACTACCAGGTCTGTCATGAAAATTACCAAGCTTTCACTGTCAAGAGTTGATCTGGAGAAAATTATGATCATTTGCTTTGAAAATTCACTACAAATTGTTTTCTAATCTGAAGTGCTTCTTCCCTGTTCCTCAATAATTTAAAAAAATATACGTCTTACTGAATTCTATTTTAGTGACCATGAAAGTCATTTTAAGCTCTTTATCCATTCCTTAACCTGGTAATGGAGTCACAGCATCTCTTACATAAAGGTGAATACATCTCCAAACTTGTTGAAAGAGTGAGTCCAGGTAATTAGAAAATCCATGTTTTAATCACTTCCTCTCCCCATTGCCTATGAATACGTATCTAAATTCTAAATTTTCCTCCTCCTGATACTGGAGGAGAAGGGTTCCCACTTTTTTGTCAGATGTACCAGTAGTCCTGATTTCATACCATCTAATAATCTGTGTGACATTGTTTAATCAGTCACTTACTCTCTGTCAAATATTTCTTTAAAAATTTCACATACTCATTATGGACTGAATGCCTTTGTTCTTCTCCAATTTATATGTTGAAGCATAATTCCTAATGTGACTTTATTTGGATATAAGGTCTTTATATAATAATTAAGGTGAAATGAGGGTGGGGCCCTCTTCCAATGGGGTTGGTGGAGGAGGACACTGTTAACTTTGTGGACTGCTGATGTATAGGGGAATGGGAGATGGTTGACAGGTAAGCAAAAATATAATACTTTCTTGCCAAAATTTAGTAGCCTGTTACTTCATTAAGCACTCTCTGGTTGTCACAGGCCTTTTATGTTTGTTTTTTTAATTGTCAGAGGGCACATTCTCTCACCAGAGGGAGAGAGAGAGGTGGAAGCACCACCCCAAATAGGACATCATCACACTAAAATCCCTTCTTCTCCATTTCTCCAACCTGTCAGAATTTTGGACTAGCATGCCTGGTGTGTTTTTAGTCATCAGGGCTGAGACTCAAATTGTAGTCAGTTATGTGGAATCCTTCTCAATCACTAGGCTAAGAGTCTGCCCTGATATAAGTCTTTTATTATACTCCAGAGCTCTAAAAATTCTGATTCTCTCAATTTTTTTCCAGTTGCTTCAGTGGAAGGACTAATTTTCTGAGCCTCTATTCTGCCATCTTTTTTTCCCTTTGGCACACTTTTATGCCTCCAGATTTATGTTCCTAAAATACTTTAATGCAAGTGCTTGTTTGTTAAAACATCAATGAGTTACTCACAAAACATGCTCATCTTTTAACTGACCATCAAATCTTAACCAGTTATAAAAGGAAATTTATTACTATTATTTTTTTGAAATGACCCTGTAATTCAGTTTGATACAAATATTCACCATTTTCTAATGACACATTACTCTTATTGTATTCTGTTCCCATGTTGTTTACCTTGTATAGAATCAAATCTTTATTGTTCCCTTATTAATATCTGTCTATCTTCCAGACTAATTGGCCTCCTCAACCTTGTCAATGGCTTACATGTTTACCCCAGGTCTTGTTAATATAGAACTTAGTTTGTGCCATTTTGTGAATTCTGTCATATACTGTTTTACAGGGTCAATTCTCCTTGTTGAAGGATGCTGATTTGGGCAGTAAAAATGAGTTAAGTCTTTCATTTGTTCAGTTTTCATTGTCTTCATTTTGTTACCTTAAGATTCCCAGTTAATATTCATAATACCATGACTGAAAATTTAGTGTTCTATTTTCTCTTCAAAATTTGTGATTTATATCATATCCATTCAAGCAACTCAATATTTTGACTAAGTAGGTCCCTCTATAAGTGAAATAAACAGGATACAGGGCCATTTGGTGGTATGGAGGTTAAGACAGCTGGATTTCACATGACCAACTGCACAGTTCAAGTCCCTGACCCAGCAGCTTGCAAAACACTCTGGGCATGTACATACACACACGTGTATGTGTATGCCCAAAATCCTGAAAGGAGGGAGAAATGTAGAAGAGATTGCTGTGTGGCTATTCCTGATGGGAGTGCTTTTTCACTTTCCTTCTTTCTCTGTCTCTCTCCAGTGAGTGCATATATCCTCTGGCAAATTAAAAGAAAAAATCAGGGTGCATATTATATGCTCCTTATAAGACTGAAAGAAATTGATTGAGTTGGTCATTTAGAATTTTGTCTTAAAATATTTTTGATGTTGGGGGAAAATACAAGAGGGTTGGAGGAATCTTCAATTGTAGAATGGGTTCCACATCCTCTGAGGTTTGCATGGTGTTAAGGACTAAAAATTTAAAATATCTTTTTGATAATCAGTCATCAATATTTCCCAACCAGTTCTTCTTATAAACTAAGCAGAACTCTCTCTCTGACACAGAAAAGAGCTGATGTAGCTATAAACAAAAGAAAAGCAGTGAGTGTTTAAATAACTTAGTTGTATAGTTATCAACAAAGATTAGTAAATTACTTCTAAGAAAGGTGCTGCTGAATCACAAATACCTAAGTGGTGGTTTTCTTTGATGTTGTTGAAATTTTGTTCTACATTTTGCTGTACAGCCCCAATCCAAAGCATATGAGTTCCCAGCAACATTAGATCCTAAAAAAAAACATTGTTGCTGGCTGTAATCCAACTTCTTTAGTAATTTTTCTCCACTGAACCATAATGAATAATAAGCATGTTCTTGGTGAGTCTTGGCTCCCACATATCTCTACCCACTTACCTTCTGTCTAAAATTAAAAAAAATAAATAAACCTACATATGCTTTTATATACCTTATGGTAGATTTTACTTGGCATTTTTTATACAAGAATGCTACTACTTTTATTGCTTCCCATAAATATGTTCCAAATCCAAGTTGGTCATTTCTCCTAAAACTGGGCAGAAAATCACTTTTTGTTTTTGAATTATTTTAGTTTCACTATAAATGTTGTTTAACAAGTTATTCAAAACAGTATGGGTTTGTATTATTGAAGTTTTTAAAGCATTCACAAAGAAAAGGGAACATTCCCAACAGCAAATCAGGCTACACAATGGGAAGCTATTTACCATAAGTTGGGGATGTTCATACACTTTATGCCAAGAATTGATAACTCTCAATAGCTCAAAGATTTGACTCACCTGTGAAAGACAACATTGAACGAGAATCACTAGCATTACTTGGCCTTCACGGAACAGAGTGAAGTGTTGGAAAGAAATTGGTATCATTCCTCTAAAAGGCATTTAGGAATACTAGAGAACTTACAGGGAGGGCCAGAAATAATAATAATAATAAAAAACATTTTAACTTCAAGAAGGACAGAAAGCATTCGGTTTATAGGATAATGATATCCAACTCAGAATATGGTACAAAAGATATATATTGGGTTGGTGGGAAATTCATGACACAGTTTTGCATAGAAAAATCATGAATTTCCTGATGACCTAATAGATTCTTAAGTCAGCAATGCCCACTTGTCGTCTAAGGTATGCTGCTCTGCCCTATTTCTCCTATATACACTTCTTATCTTATTGACAATATATTAGGTCTGTGGTATTGAATGATGAAAGGATGAAATGCATGACAATGCTCGTTTTAAAAAAGAATTATTTATTTATTTTTTTGTTTTTGAGAGGTTTTTGCTATAGGGTGCGTGTGCTTGCCAGACAGAGAGACAGAGAGACAGAGAGACAGAAAGCGAGAAATCATCCCCCAGGAGGGATGGCCATGCTGCAATCCATTCTCCTCTATTCTCCTCTCTGGATCTTCGGCAAGCACGCACACGTACTCAGCGTGAGTTTAAGCCACCAGGTCCGGGACTCAAACTGTGGTCGACTATGTGGGAGTCCCTATTTATTGTTTTTTAAAAAAATTGCTACAGGGCATGTGTGCTCACAAAAGAGAGAGAGACAGTTAGAAAGAGAGAGAGAGGGAGAGGGAGAAGGGGAAAGGGAGAAAGCAAGCCACCAGATCTGGGACTCGGACTGTGGTCTACCATGCGGACGTCCAGCTCCTTAACCACCACAACATGTGCTGGCCCTCAATATTTGAAATATTTCTAAGTTCATGATAAAGTTAAGCAAATCCATGACTTTCAAGGCAAATTAGGACCAAAATCAGTCAGGTTAGTCTGATTTTCCTTTATATCTTTTTATCCACAGCTGTTTGGCAGAGAACAGATTGAGAACATATGTGTTTGGGGGAATGAACTCATCTTCATGTTGTGCATTGTGTAGGCTTTATCTCCTTGGAATCCAACACTACTACATTTGTCATCCTGATGGAGATGTCCAGGGTAAACACTCTGTGGATGACTTTATTTTCAAATATCCTGCCATGCCAATTCAATTTCATTACTATTCTTGGAAATGGACATGAAATTGCTTTCCTTACACAAGTTTATTTATAGCTTTTCTCTAAGTATCAAAAGAGATTGTTATATTAATATGTATTTACAAACCCAAAATTATCTTGTCATTTGACAATTTAACTTAGTGGATGTCATCAATCCTTAAACTAGGTATAGTTTATTAACAGAGTAGAGCAAAACTTCAAACTTTTAAGGTGGTTTTGTTGTCTTTGCACCAGACATTAGTTAAAGGAGTTGGCATTTTCATGGAGCTAAATACCTAACACTCTCTAAGAATTAAGTGCTCAAGACTTAAAAAATCTCTGGAAGGGCCAGTGGGTGGATGACATGGTGATTTAGGTGCTGGATTTCCATATGGCCACCTGCGGTTTGAATCTTGCCCCTGGCAGCTTGCTTTTTCACTTTCCTTTTCTCTCTGGTGAATTAAAATAATAACAATAATAATAAATAAAATTAAACATATAATCCTTTAGAAATTTAAGAAAAGAAAGAAATATCTCTGGAAAGTGCACTAAGCAGGAATTGTTATTATTACCTGGATTGTTGTATGGGGATAGATCAGAAAAGTGTGTGTTATCTTAGTTACAATGATTTGAAGATATACATTTATGCCAGATTGGTCCCTTCTAGGGTTGTCCTCAATAAGCATGAGTGAAAATTCTTGAAAATGCTGAGAAGTAACAATTCTTTAATAATTGTTCAGTTAATGATAAAAGTGAGTATTTGGTAACAAGAGTGTAATTCAGGGGAAAAGCAGGCAGATAGAAGTAAAAAGTTTATAATCAGCAAATGAAGAAAAAACAGTTCAAGATTTTGATTGCCCTTTTTTCCCCAGGTTTGTGCAGCCACCAGAAAAAAGGAGAGAGAGAGAGAGAGAGAAAAAAAAATCCCTCCCCCCGGAGGATGGCCATGCCACAGTCCCTTCTCCTTCATTCTCCTCTTGGGATTTTAGGCACATGTGGACATGCGCCCAACATGATTTTCAAGCCACAGGGTCTGGAACTCAAACCACAGTTGGACATGTGGGTGTTTAACACTTTAACCACTATGCCACTTGCTGGTCCCAGTTTTGATTGTTTTAATGGGAGGCCATTCTATTGACTGTTTCAACATTTATTTTCTCCTGGCAAACAATTTCTGAGCCATTGTATGGAATATGATTAAAATCATCATATAAGACAGTGCCAAATACATCCTTCCTGCATAAAGTCTTCCGACTTGGTTTTTAAAACCATTAGAGAGTAAAGCTCTGAAGTTTCTTTAGGTTTAAGTAATCCAAAAACTGGTAGGGAAACTGAAAAATTTGGACTAAATAAATTTTTTATTGGCCTTGTGAGAGAGAATCACAACATCTCATTATTCTATTAATGCTTAAGATTCATATAATATAAAGAATCTTTATGATTCATTTACTTTTATTTTTTACTATCATGAAAGTATTAAAAATCTGTTCCCAGTAAGAGAGACATTAATGTTGACAGGGATAATACCAGAATATAAATAACAATACTAGGAAAAGTTATTGTTTATAGTAAAGCAGATCATATATTTTAGACAATGAATGGTAGCCTTAGGTTGATATTTTCGAAACACTTTTTATCTTATGGCAACCATATATGTTGCTGAGATGGAGTCAAATTTATTTCTCAACTTTCGAGATGTAAGTTACCTCTGAAACAATCCGTGGTCTCTTATACATAAAACCACTATAAAATATTTTTAATGTTGAGGAGAAAAAGTACTTCCTCTAGTTCATTAAGTAGATTAAAGATGTTCTTTTTCATTTAAATTCTTTTCTTTTTAGTTCATGTCATTGGAACAGAAAAGATTAATTAGTTCTTTATCATTGTGGTGCCTGTAAAGTGCCTCACTTAAATGGCTTGTCTCAGTCATTATCTACAAGCAGGTCACATGGCCTGGGACACTCTGACTTTTGTAGTTGCTTGAGAGAAACTTTGACAGGACATGGCCATTTCCTCCCTGGATAGCAGAGTCTGGCAATTGAAACTCCTGTTCATAGGTGCTTCAAGTTGTCCACAAAATACTGCCGAAAATAACTGACTCAGCATCCTCCCTAAAATACCTGTATTTTCTAAACATACAAACAAAAAGTGGTACAGTCTTTGACAGGGAATGTACTAAAAATTATTCTAGCTTTAATAACGTGCAAAATAATGAAATAGTTTTGTGTAGGTTGGAATTTTTTATAATCCTATTTTTTCTTTTGTTTTGAATCAATTTTGCTGAGTGAAGCAAGTCAGGCTATGAAAGAGAGACATTGTATGTGTCCATTTAACATATACCAACTGTCTGCACTCTATGGAGAACATGAAAGTATTAAAAATTGTAATGGACACTAGAGGCAAAGTGGAAAGTGAGTGTCAGAGGGGAAGAGTGTAGGAAATTTTGGGGGAAAATGGAGAGGTAAGACATTTGTGGGGCACAGATAAGGTTTATTATCTGTGGACGAGGACGTGTATGGTGGTCTTAACTGGGCTGGACTGAGGTGTATATCATGCTGGGTAAAGTCTCTTCACAATCTAAATGATGTATAGCAATTTAATGTATGAATAATAATAAAAATATATAAATTAAAAAAGAAGATAACATGGAAAAAATATTTGGGACATAGACTGTGGTGAAAAGTTCTTAGCTATGACACCAAAAATCCAAAAAAGAAAGAAAGTCAATAAATTGGACTTCATTAAAAACAAACAAACAAAAACTATGCTCTAAGAAAGACACTGTGAAAAGGCTGAAAATACAACTGATAGACTGGGAGAAAATGTTAGCAAGTCAAATTTATGACAAAGGGCTCATATCTTGAATACATAAAGAACTGTCACAAACCAAATTAAAAGAAGAAACAAACATTTCAGAAGACAGGTAAAAGAAATAAATAGTTATTTCACTATTTAAAGAAGATTTTCAACTTGAAAATATACATGTGGAAAGATGTTTTTTATCACTAGCCATGAGAAAAAGAAATAAGGCAACTCTGAGATATCAGTATATACTTATCAGAACAGTTACAATAAACACTAATGAAAACCTCAAATGATGGCAGGGTGCAGAGAAAATGGATATTTTAAATACTGCTGGAGGGAATGTAAAATGATTCAACAACTTAAAAAAGAATTTGACAATTTAATTAAAAACAAACAGAAAAGACCAACCCACAAAAACTGATCACAGGTCATAGTAACTGAGTTACAGATATTTGTGCGAGAAGCATGAAAACCTATGTTCACTCAGAAACGTGTATATGAAACTTCATAGCAGGTTTAATTGCAATAATCCCAAATGTAAGAAACAGAAGTGTTCATAAATAGGTATATTTGTACCATGAAATACTATTCAGTCATAAGAAAAGGGAGCGACATTTAAAAAAAAATAAAATGATACACTGAAGAATGACAAATTGGGAAATGCCAAAATTAAAGTAGTTTTATGGGATGTAATTAGTTAGAAATAATCACAAAATCAATAAGACATATCTTATAAAGTCAATAAAAGTAGCACTTAAACATCTGAACAAATTTTAATCAACTGAAACTATAATGGACCTTAATGGATCAAATTTATTTGAAACTAAAGATAAAAGTGATCATTTGGTCATACATAAATACTCCTGTGTTCAAATGGCATGCTATAATGCACATTGAACTCTGCCATATCCCACATTATGATATCAACGGATCCAAAAGCCTATAGAACAGGACTGATGTTTAAAGAACAGCTTAGAACTAAGGCTACCAGTTTATTAATCTATTGTTATTATTATTATTATTATTTTACATTCAATCACTGTGCATCTTTATGCCATATAAAATAAATTTTCCCAGTAAGAATACACTGTATATTAGACCAAAGATATTA
>NW_006199351.1:64894-79121 GCF_000334495.1 Tupaia belangeri chinensis
TTATTTAACTTTATTTATTTATTTATTTTAATTTGACCAGAGAGGGACAGAGTGAGAGAGAGAGAGAGAGAACAGGGGAGCAAGCTGCCAGGTCTGGGACTTGAACTGTGGTCAGACATGTGGGAGTCCAGCTCCCTTAACCACCATGCCATCTGCCAGCCCCACTTCTACAATATTTTAAATATCAGTTTGGATACTTTCCTGAAGAAAATTTCCCAAATATGGCATAGGAGCAGTGAATGTGTAAATACATAGTAAAGAAAAGAATTGGTATATTATGCTCAGGCTGTATCTGTCTTTTCAATTATCAAACCACTTCCTTCTTCCTCAAGTTCTTTTAATATCTATCAGAGAAACTGGAAGCTTCACTTTGCTTGGGAGCACAGAACAGCTAGCATCTGGCAGTAAATTTACCCAATAAAACAGACCAGAAATTCTGGGTTTTGTCTGTGTTCTTCCTTCCATTATTCTTTTTTGCTCTTCTGACCCATCCTTTTCCTCTGTCTACTGCATCTTAAATCTTCAACCAGGCTTCTTTGAAATCTTCCTGTTCTTTCTCCACCACAATGTTTCAATTTTAACCAGTGTTCATATTCTGCTCAACACTTGACCCAGATTCTTGCTCCTTGTATCCTTGCTGGGACAACACAGGGATGAGTGATTATATTCTAGTTGCTGTTCTTTTCAATTTTCCAGCTCAGAGAGTTCACAGTTCTGATCCAACTCCTGAGACAGAGAGGCTGGTGATAGTCTAGTGTGGTTTCAGGACAAGCAGCCTCTATGTCTCCTGGAAGGGTTTTAGGAATACAAAAGCTCAGACCTCATTCCACATCTCACATCGACTAATTAATAATTTTCTTATATACATTTTAAACAAGATCCTTAAAGTGGTTTTGTATGTACATTAAGTATGAGAAGCATTAGGCTAGGTCATTGATCCACAAAATTATTTTTAACAGCACATGCTTTTTAATAAAATAAACACTGGGTACATGTGCTCCCCAAATATGAATGCAGCAAAATGTCTCTGTAGAAAAATAAAACTTCCCTGGATTTTGTAGTGCTCCTGCAAAAAAGCCCTAGTCTCCTATGACACAGAAATTTCTATGACATAAAGATTTGGAAAGTTTGCTCTCATTTATTTCAGAAATAATTTACTCTTTACATACAATAGGAATTAGATCTAGAGTCATTTTCCTATTTAATTTATCTGATCTGAAAAGATAAGCAAATTTCTCATCTCTCCTATAGAGCAAATGTTATTTTAAAAATTATTTATTATAATTATTTTTATTTTTAAGTTTGCTACAGGGTATGTGTGTGTGTGTGTGTGTGTGTGTGTGTGTGTGTGAGAGAGAGAGAGAGAGAGAGAGAGAGAGAGAGAATATGTAGGTCACCAGATATGGGACTCAAACTGCAGTCAGCCATGTAAAAGCCCAGCACCTCAACCACCATACCATTTGCTGGCCCTACAAGACAAGTGTTTACCTGACCAGGTAAAGTAGACCTATGTCTCCTAGTTAAGTTCCCAAAGTACCAGAAAGGCTGTAATAGGTATCTTTCTAGGTATTTACATTTCAAGGAAGAATGAAGCTGAAAAACTTGTAGACATCTCTAGGTCCTAAAGCTTCCTGTGCATTCCAGATAAAACAAATATATTCTAATATAAACCATGGGCCAGCCAGTGACATTATGATTAAGGTGGCTATATCCCATACCTGGTGGCTTGAAAAATACACTGGGCCCATGTACATGCATGGTCAAAATCCCAAGAGGAGAATGGAAGAGAATGGACTGCAGCATAGCCATCCTCCTGGGGGTCACTTTCTCACGTTCCCTCTTCTTCTCTTTCTCTCTGCTTATGTCATCTGTTGGTCCCAAGGTTGACAGTTTTTCAAATCTTCAAATATTTTAAAGATATCTAGTGAATCTGTAAGGTGATTCTTCTTATGGAAGTTGTTGCTGTGGTCTAACCTTTCTCATTTATTGCTACTGCCCCCTTCCCCCACCAATCTCAAGGTAGACAGGTAGGTATGGTTGGAACTCACCTCAAGCCTAAGGAAAAGGGGGTATTTTAGGTATTTTTTTCCCATAGGGCAAGTGCACTCACCAGAGAGAAACAGTGAGAAGGGAAATGAGAAACCACCTCCCCAGGTTGGATGTCTATGACTCAATCCCTTCTCCATTTTCCTCTCAGGATTTTGGACATGCACACACATGCACCTGGTGTTATTTTCAAGCTGCCAGGTCCAGGACATGAATCATGGTTGGCCATGTTGGAATCCAGCACCTTAATGACCATGCCATCTGCTGGCCCTAAGAGAAGGGTTTTAATGAAAACACTAAGACTATGATAAGTGTTCCTTAAGTTTTGGATTGGACTTTCACTACAAGCTAGGAAATCACAAAGGTAAGTGAAATGAAGTAGTGAGCTATTGGGTGGGAAAGTAAAGGAGAAACAACTGTATAGGCTATACTATTATAGAATCACCTAAAATTTGTTGAGGGCAGAGAATGTGTTTCCAGTGTTAACAAAATCAGAGCCAGGAACCACCTTGACTTTTGCCTGAGAAAACCATCTAGGCATACAAAGGTATTGCTTAAAGTTGATTCTGAGATATCACCAAAAGCATATGCTGATCAAACAAAACTAAACTGATCACACTCACCATAGTAAGGAATAACATAATCATGCCTTAGTAGTTTCTCAGAGATGAGGAAGTCGGGAAAATATACATAGGATTTTTAGAACTTGGGTATAGTGGATCTTGTGGGCCAGCTGGTGGTGTTGTGGTGGTGGTTAAGGCTGGATATCACTTGGTTAACTGCATCAAGTCTCAGACCTAGTGGCTTAAAAAACATTCTGGAAGCAAATGTGTAGATGCTCCAAATCCTGAAAGGCAGGAGAAATGGATGAGAAGGGATGGTAGCATGACCATTCTCCATGGAGAGGTGGTAGTGCTTTCTTACTTCCCCCTCTCCATGTCTCTCTTTAGTGAGTACAAGCTTATTTTGGCAAAATAATTAAAAAATATTTAAAAGATGGATCTTGTTGAGTTGAGGTGGTGTTGAGAACCAGGCAAAATTTATGATAGAAAATCTTTAGATTGGGTTGAAGTCAACATTAATGAGCAAGCTATTAGTCTTGAAAATCAACTATATTATTGGGTCACAGTCTTATCTTAAAGTATGGAGCAAGTAGGTGAATTATTTTTGCTTGTTCTCAGTATTGTATTTCAGTATTATTTAACATAGAAACGGTAAATTATGCTGAGTCCTGGTATTGCTTAATAGGAAATTATGCTGGTTTCAGCTCTCAGACTCCAAAAGAGAATATTTTTCCCTGAAGTTGGAAAAAAAAAAAAGGAGCATATGAGGTAGCAGCAGCTGGAAAATAGGATCCATTGTGTCTGTTAGAAAAATGCAGAAGGATGCAATAGAGGAGACTCTGAAGAACCAAACAAATTATACATGAGATATATATGTTTGTGTGCGTGTGCCTGTATCTATGTGTATTTGTTATATTTATACTACAAGATATATGTGACTATATCTAGGATATAAAATCAAATGAAAACTACCAAGTCTAGAAAATGCAAATCATTTTCTATAGTACAAGCCAAGTAAGAACTTAACCTCCTTCTCTCTCCTCCCTAAATGCCACTAGACACTGGAAAGGTTAGAAACAGTACTAATGACAGAAAATAAATAAGACCTAGAGAAAGTCCAACTGTGGTAGCATGTGCAGAATGCTGCAGGTTGACAGGTTAAGGTCACATGGGAAGCTGGGGTTCAATTCCCAGGGCATCTTTAAAGCCAGGTGCTATGGTGTGCACCTTTAATTCCATCTACTCAGGAGGTTGAGGTGGGAAGGTTGTGATGCTATGAAACCTTGTCTAAAACAAAAACAGAAACAAAAATAGAAACAAAAACACCACACACACATACACACACATGTACACACACAAACACAGAAGAAGAAACTGACCAACACACACCTTCCAAAGGCAGATAGGCTGTCCTGTACTGGGCAGTTTAAGATCAAATTGATGAGTCATAGATTGAACTGAAGCTTTTCTAAATATCAAGTTGAAACTGAATATATGCAAATTAAAGTGGCCATAAAATTTCCTATTACATATGAATATGAGATAATTAGAAGGCGAACTGCCTGTCTATTGAAATTTCTACCCAGTGGCAAAGGATGAAATTTTCTTCAATAAAATTCATTTTGAAAGAATTGTAGAAGATAAAAATAATGTTGTGTGCATGTGTGTATGTTTTAAATAAATAATCTTAATATTTTGGAATAGATTTAGATTTATAGAAAAGTTGAAAAAAATAGTACAGAGTTCTTGTATACCCCATAGCCAATTTCTCCTATTATTAACATCTTACCTGAGTTGGTAAATTTTCATAAATAATAAACAAATAGTGACACCTTATTATTAGTTAGAAGTCTATACAGGAAGGTTTGCCTTAATTTAATGGAAATAATGGATTCTTTTTTTCTGTTTCTTTTTGCTATAGGGTGCATGCGCTCACTGAAGAGAGAGATACAGAAAGCGAGAAATCACCCCTGGGCTGGGAAGATGGCCATGCTGCAATCCTTTCTCCTTCATTCTCTTTTGGGGATCTTGGGCATGCACACACACACACACACACACACACACACACACATCCAGTGTGAGTTTTAAGTCACTATGCCCAGGACTCAAACTGTGGTCGACTACCTGGGAGTCCATTGATGTAACCATCATGCCATCTGCTGGTCCCAAGATTTTCTTAGTTTCTATCTAATGTCCTTTTTCTGTTTTAGGACTGCATAGAGGGTATCACATTACATTTAGTTGTCTTGTCTCCCTAGGTTCCTCTTGATTGTGACAATTTCTCAGAATTTATTGATGACCATGACAGTTTTGAGGTTCACTGGTCAAATATTTTGTTGAAATGCTCCTCATTTGTCATTTGTAAGAATTGAGGTATAATTAACATATTATAAAATTCACTATTTTAAACTGTACCTGTAGGTGATTTTTAGAATAGTCACACAGTTGTGCAACCACTACAACTATCTGATTCCAAAATATCTTTGTCATCAAAGAAAGACACCCAGTGCACATTTGCAGTCCACTTCCCATTTTTTCCTATCCCCAGTTCCTGACAATCACTCTTCTATTTTTTTGTGTGTTTTTAAAAATAGTTGTTACATATTTGCAGGGTATCAATACATGCATTCAATGTGTAATGATCAAATCAGGGCAGTAGGCATATTTGTCTTCTCAAACATTTATCATTACTTTGTGTTGTGAACATTCAAAATTCTTTCATCTGTTTTTGAATGTAAATTTATTGTTATTAACAGTAGTTACTCTACTGTGTTTCAGTGCTCTAGAACTTTTTCTGGTTATCTAATTGAAATAATACATCTGTTAACCAAGTCCTCTCTATCTCCTATACCCTCCTTCTTTTCCCATCTTTTTATATCCACCATTTTAACCTCCATTTCTATGCACTCAAATCTTTAAGCTTCCACTTATGAGTGAGAACATGCACTATTCATCTTTCAGCACCTGGTTTATTTCACTTAGCATTATTTCCTTCTAGTTCATCCACATTATTGCAAATGACAGGATTTCATCCTTGTTATGGCTGAATGATATTCCATTGTGTATACATACCACATATTTTTATCCATTTAACAGTTGTTGGGGACTTAGGTTGCTTTCATATCTGAACTATTGTGAATAGTATTGCAACAAACATTGTAGTGCAGCTATTTCTTTGGCATACAGGTGTACTTTCCTTTGGATATGTACCTAGTGGTAGAATTACTGGGTTATAAGGTTGTGCTATTTCTAGATTTTGAGGAACTGCCATACTGTTTTCAATAAAGGCTGTACTAATTTACATTCTCACCAACATTGCAGAAAGGTTACATTTTTTCCACATCCTCATCAGCACTTGTCTTATTCTCTTCTATTTTTATTTTATTTTTGTAATAGCCATTCTAACTGGCATGAGGTTATACCTCCTTGTGGTTTTGATTTGGATTTCCCTGGTGATTGGTGGTATTGAGCATTTTTTTTATATACTTTGGGGTCATTTGTATGTCTTCTTTTGAAAACTGTTCAGATCAATTGCCCATTTTAAAATCAGATTATTTGTATTTTTGCTTGTGAGTTGAGTTCCTAGTATATCTAATTATTAGTCCCTTAACAGATGTAGAACTTGCAAATATTTTTCCCATTCTGTAGACTGTCCCTTCACTCTGATTATTTCCCTTGCTGTGCAGAGTTTTTTTAATTGATAGTGTGATATAATCCCATTTGTTTATTTTTGCTATTGTTGACCATGCTAGGTAGTGTTTATATGACTTCTCATAAATGTCTCCTTCACTGATATTTAGTCATTTAAAAATTATAATGTGTTACATATATATGTACATATACAAAATATATAACAAAATGGCTTAAAGATGAAATAAACATTACTTTTTAATATTTTTATTTTCTGTATTAACAGCACAAAGCCTTTGCAGGTAATGTAATGGAATGCACTTTGTTTATATACTTTTTCTAATTTGCCAGAGGCCATTGCATTCACTGAAGAGACAGAGAGAGAGAAAGGGGGGTGAAAAACACCTTCCCCCATAGGGAATGTTCACATTGCAATCCTTTCTCTCTTTGTCCCTCCTCTTGGGATTTTGGGCACAAATACGCATGTAGCCAGTGTATTTTTCAAACCACTGGTCTGGCACTCAAACCACAGGGTAGGCCATGTGGCATCCAGCCACCTTAACCACTGGACCATGAGCTGGCCCCTATTTAGTATCTTTAAAGTTTTAGTTTTTCTTTTATTAACAACAAAGAGCACACATGTGTGTACTGGATAGTGAGAGAAACACCCTCGACAAGATTTTGTCACACCATGATCCCCTTTCCTGTAGTCCTCTAGCTCATCAAGATGTTGGGCACACATGTACTTCTCCAATGTGTTCTTAGGCTGGCTCAAGGGTCTAAGCAGTCAATCACATGACTTCCAATACTAGTTCAGTTTGCTAATGACTGTACCTTCAGGCTGGGCCAAATGCGCAATTTTTTTCTTTTAACACTTTGGTATTCCATTAATGGTATAGTATTAAAGGTCATGGTTTTATGTTCATTTCATTTTGATTCTTGATTTTTGTAGCTTTCATTCATGGAAATGTATACCAATCCTTATGGACAAAGATAATTAGAGGCTGCACTTACTTAATGAGGACACTCATTTTGTAACTGCATCTAGTAAATATTGAAAAGATTCACTGAAATTTGGCAAGTAAAGTTTCATCTTCTCTGATGGAAGGAATAATCATATGTTTTTGCGAACTTCTCGGAGAGTGTTGAGATTTTATGATATCGTCAGAGACATTAAAATTTCACTGACACTCTTCTTTTGGGAGATTTTAAAATAAGTTAGAAAATCGAAGGCTGTTTTTTAAAGTTACCAGATATCAGAGTTTGTGTGTGTGTGTGTGTGTGTGTGTGTGTGTGTGTGTGTGTGACAATTTTTCAGCAACGATGCCACTGAAATTTTTATTTCAATCCCTAAATTTCCTTTTATAATACTCTCTGGGATCAGCAGATGGCATAATGGTTATGCCACTGGACTCCCACATGGCCGACTACAGTTTGAGTTCTGGACCTTCAGGTTTGAAACTCACACTGGATATGTGTGTGTGCATGCCAAAAATCCTGAGAGGAGAATGGAAGAGAATGGATTGCAGTGTGGCCATCCCCTGTGTGTTTGGAGGGTGATCTCTCACTTTCTGTCTCTCCAGCAAGCACACATACCCTATAGCAAAAGTCTCTCTCTCAAAAAGCAAAAAAAAAAAGAAAAGAAAAAAGAAAAAAACCTCTCTGCATAGCACAAGCTATTTTCAACAGCAGCTACTTTCTTGTTCCTTATAAAAACCCATTTAATATTAAAGTGACAGATTACACATGAGTATGCATGTTTCTTTAATGCCTGCTGGTAGCAACTACTAGCAGTCACTGGCCAGCCTTGTAAAGGTTAGCAAATTAATGCCAGTCATTTTGTAAAAGGAAAAGTTGATTTGTCTAATTTCAACTTAAAAAAAATTTTTAATTTTATTTATCATTATTATTATTATTTCTTAATTTGATACAGACACTCATCAGAGAGAGAGAGAGAGAGAGAGAGAAAGTGAGAAAGCAAGCCTCCAGGTCTAGGATTTGAACAGTGGTCGGCCATGTGGGGGTCCAATGTCCCAACCTCCATGCCACCTGCTGGTCCCAGTCTGATTTCAACTTTTTTAATTTAATTTTTTATTGCTTTGCTAGGGGGCATATGTGCTTGCCAGAGATATACAGAGGGAGAGACAGAGAGCAAAAGTGAGGAAGCACCCCTCCCTCCCATGGAGGATGGCCATTTCATAATCTCTTCTCCTCCATTATTCCCTCCTTTTGAGATTTTTGGGCATGCATACACAAGCTCCCAGCATGTTTCTCAAGCTGCCAGGTCTGGGATTCAAAGCACACAGTGACCACGAAGGATCCATCCACCTTAACCAACATGCCAATGATTGGCCCAATTTCAACTAGTTTATTTTGTACTTTGTCAGGTGTAAAGCTCTGTGGAGAGCAAAAGATGTTATGCTCACACTCCATCCTGATACACAATATAGTGAAGATCATACCAGTTAAGATGCTAAAATCACATATCCCCATATGTATAAAACATACTCCGTTGTAATATATTGAAATAAAAGGAGCTAGTAAACTCACTGCGGTGGACAGATCCCAGACTTTCCCCAGGATGTGATGTAACACTTGAACATCTGGCAGATAAACCACATGTAACAGTCATATATCAATCATTAACAAACCACATTCCCCCCCCCCATTTTCAGATAGAACATTGTTACCATAAGGTCAAATATAATACTTTCTTCCAGCATGCCATAATGTCACCTGGAACCCCTAAAATGTGTGTTCTGAACTTTGGAGACATGAGGCCTAGAACAGACCTGTGTGGGAAGCAGAAAACTTAAGGCCATCAACGTCAACCTGCCAAATTCCTGGTGCCATAGCGTAGGTGCCATAGAGACCTTTTTCCACCTTTTGTAGTACCAAGAACTGCTTCTATCATTGTCTATTATGCATCTCACTATAGAGCCCGGTGGTGACAGTTAAGAGACTTTATTTCCACAAAGGAATTCTATCAGTGCCCAGGACTGGCTGACAGTTTCCTGCGTCCACACTGCAACATCAATTTTCCTCAACAAAGACCTAGTGACTTCAACAGTCTAAACATGATAACATGAAAAACCAATGAAGAACACAACTGGGAGCACATCTCCAGAGGTTTTATAATTGGGCACTTAAAAATTGTAAATTACTCTTGCATGTGATTATAATTGGGGATTAATCTCTATAGAGTGCCTAATACAGAATTTATAATGGTTTGACTTACGATTTTTTTTATTTCAGGATGGTATGAAAATAAGACACGTTCATTACAAACTGTGCTTCAGATTTAGAATTTTGATCTCTTTCTAGGCTAGCAATGTGTGGTATGATATTGTCTTGTGATGCTGGGCAGTGGCAGAAAGCCACACCTTCCAGTCAGATCATGAGGGTAAATAACCAATTTTGCTCCCTACAGTGTACTGCATTCAATCAATTACATGAGATATTCAATACTTTATAAGATAAGCTTTGTGTTAGATTATTTTGCCCAACTATAGATTAATACAAGTGTCCTGAACACATTTAAGGTGGGCTAGAATAAGCTATGATGTTTGGTAGGTAAGATGTATCAAATGCATTTGTGACTTATGATATTTTTAAGCTATGATAGTTTTATCAGGATGTAACCCTTCATAAGTCAAGGAGCATCTATACAATGCCAATAGCATGAAGGTAGTGTCTTTAAGTAGTTCCTGGGTTTTGACACTTTTAACACTAATAAGATCAATGAAGTAGATGATGAATTGTTACTGAACTGTCTTTACAATACCAATCAGCAATGTTTAATTCACACACTAAGAAAATGACCTTTACATCCCAGGGCTACATACAAATTCTTACCTGCTTGCACATCTTGAGATCATTCTGCAATTCTAATTCTGATCATTCAGCTTCTTGAAAATGGAGTGAATTGCCGAAGGACTTCTTTAACTGTCTTATTCCACTTTCACAAGTTAGATTCTGCTTCCTCAGGAAATTGATATCCTGGAGAGCAGAAGTTTTCAACCTCAGTGGCAGTATTGACATCTAGAAATGTTTAATTCCTTGGTGGCTATGGCTGTGCTCTGCATGTATACTAGGAAGGTATACTAGGTAGAAGCATTTCTGGCCTCTATCTACTAGATACAACTTTGCACCCTACCCCCAAGTGTGTCAACTAAAATGTCAAATATCCTCTGAGGAGCAAAATATCCCCAATTGAGAGTCAATGATGTAGAGCTGTAGTGTTACAGCTAATCAGCAAAAGAAAAATATGAATGCTACATAAATTAGCAATAATAGTATTTTTTGCTCATAAGTACTTCCTTTGAAGTATACTTTTAAACCAGCCAGCAGTAGAACCTAGCAACCGTATAATCACAGGTCACTCCTACCTTTCACAACCATCAATATCTGTTGCTCTTGTTAACAGCTATATTTTTCATTGGTAAAGAGCATGTTTACTCACAAGAGAGTGAGAGAAAGCATCTCCAATGGGGCATGGTCATGCTGCAATTCCCTTTCTTCCATTTCTCTACCTTGTCAGGATTTGGACCATTCACATGCACCCCATATGTTTTTTAAGCTGCCAGTGCCAGGATTCAAACTACGACTGGTGATGTGAGTCTGGTTCTTTATGCATAAGTTTTATTTAACCACTGTGCTATGGAGTTGACCCTGAAACAGCAATTAAAAAACAATTTTGTAAGAGGGTGCATGTGCTTGCCAGAGAGAGACAGAGAGATGAGGGAGAGAGAGAAACTGCTTTCCAGTGGGAGCATGACCATATCACAATTGTTTCTCCTCCATTTCTCCATCTTGTTGGGATTTTGACTATACATGCACACACACACACACACACACCTAGCATGTTTCTCAAACTACAGGGGTAAGGATTTGAACCGAAGGTAGGCCATGTGTGACCCAGTTCCCTTAACCACCAGGTCATGAGCCAGCCTGAAAAAGTAATTTTTAACTTGCTTCCATTGTATGCATCAAAGAAAATGCTCTGAGGCAGAGAGAGCTGAAAGGGACAGTAATTCACACCTGCATGTTAGAATCACTTGGGAGGTTTCTAAAATTCCTGATATCCACTTCATACCCCAGACTAACTGAATCTGAATCTTTAGGAGTGGGAACTAGACATCTGTTTATTTTAAAGCTCTCCAGGTGATTCCAATGAGCAAGAAAGTTTGAGAATCACTGCTTAGCTCTATGATACACAAATTACAGTCCACGGATCAGCAGCAGAGGCAGACCTGTTTGTCAGAAATGAAAATTATTACACCTCAGTTCATACCCACTAAACTAAATTCTGCATTTTATTAAAATCCCAGTTGATTCTTATATATAATAAAATATAAAAAAGGACTGCATTAGATGTTTAAATGAATAAAATTAGCTTCTAGTTTTTATTTTATTGCAGTAAGAAAAATTAACATGAAATCTAGCCACCTAATAAATTTTAACTTTATAATGCATTATTGTTGAGTAAAAGTATAATATTATATAGCAGATCTTTAAAGTTTATTCATCTTATTTACTGAAACTTAATACCTGTTCATTAAGAACTCCTCATTTTCTTCTCCCTCCAGGCCCTGTAACCATCTTTCTATTCCTTGATTTTATGTATATGACTATTTTAGGTATGTCATATAATGGAATTACACAGTACTTTTCTTTTTCACATACAGACATAAGGCAATTACCTTATTGTACTTAGCATAATGTCTTCAAGATCTGTCCATGTTATCTCATGCCACAAAATTTCCTTATTATAAATAGTTGAGTAGTATTCTATTGTTTGTACCACATTTTCTTTATCTTTTGATCTGTCTTTGAACTTAGGTTGTTTTCATATCTTAGCTATCATTAATAGTGCACCAATGAACAAGGGAGTGTTAATATTTCACTAAGACCCTAATTTTAATTACTTTGGATACATACCTAGAAATGGAATTGTTGTATCATATGGTAGTTCTATTTTTAATTTTTTTTTCTGTGCCTGACCTCGGTGTTGTAATCACTCACTTGGATTCCTTAGCACTTGCAAAGGTATTTTCATGTCTGGATGCTTGTTTGAAGTGATGTTTCTGTGAAGAGATGAGCACTGGGAAGTCCCATTTTTCCATCTTGCTGATACTATGCTTAAAGATAGTCTTTCTTTTTAGCAAGCATTGCTGGAAACAAGGTTTTGACATACTGAAAAATGAAACTAGATACAGACCTTCCAACCTTAATGACAACTAATGCAAAACTGATCATAGATCTAAATGTAAAATGCAAAACTAGAAAAAACCCTAAAAGATAATATATGAGAAAATAGATGACTTTGAGTATGACAATGATTTTCTAGATACAATGATAAAGGCACAGACTTTGAAAGAAACATTTGGTCATTGGACTCATTAAAATAAACACTACTGATAGGAGAAAAGGAATCTTGAGAAAATGAGAGGACAAGGCACAGATTGAGAGAAAATATTGCAAAAGACATGTGATACGGGACTAAATTATATATAAAGAACACTTAAAACTGAACAATAAGAAAAACACCTGATTTAAAAATAGGCAAAGAGCCAGCAGGTGGTACAGTGATTAAGTTGCTGGATTCTCACGTGGCTGACCATGGTTTGAGTCCTAGACCTGGCAGTTTGAAAATCATGCTGGGCTTGTGTGCACGAGTGGCCAAAATTCCAAGAGGAGAATAAGAAGAAGGGATTGTGGAGTCTTCATCCACTTTGGGGGGGGGGTGGTTTCTCACTTTCCCTCTCTCTCTGTCTGTCAAGTGCATGTACCATACAGCAAAAAACTAAAACTAAACAAAAAGACCTGAACAAACACCTGATAAAAGAAGATATACGGGGACCAGAAGATGGCATAATGGTTATGTCACTGGACTGCCACGTAGTTGACTGTGGTTAGAGTCTCGGACTGGCTGCTTAAAACTCATGCTGGACATGTGTGTGTGTGTGTGTGTGTGTGTGTGTGTGCGTGCATGCCTGAAATCCTGAGAGGAGAATGGAGGAGAAGGGATTGCAGCATGGCAATTCTCCCTGGGAAAGGGTAATTTCTTGCTTTCTGTCTCTCTGTTTCTCTGGGAAGTGCACACACACACTATAGCAAAAATCTCTCTTAAAAAATATATATGGATGTCAAACTAACATATGCAAAATATTCAATATCAGATGTCTTCAGGGAATTGCAAATCAAAACAAAAATGAAATGCCACTACTTACCCATTAGAATGGTCAAATCCAAAACTGTGACTACACCAAATGCTGGTGATTGTTATAGTTCATTGCGTTGCTAATAACAGAAATACCTGAAATCAGATGATTTATAAAAATAGATGCTTATTTAGCTCACTTTTTGTTTGTTTTCCTCCTTCATGAGAAAGAGACGGGATAAAGAGGGGGAGAGAGAGACAGAGATACAGATGTTTGACAGGGTCTTACTGCATTGCAATCCTCCGATCCTAGCCTCTGAATTAGCTAAGAGCACAGGTGTGTGAAATTATTCCAAGCCTGTTTAAGTTGGTCCAGAAACTAATTTATATCTCCCATGTGGCTCCCAGTTTCCTCAGAGGTGGTGCTATATGTATGCCACTGTCATGGTGCCCTGGTACATAGTTTTGGGGCTCTAAAGTCAAGGGTTTCCATCTGGTGAGAGTCTTTCTGCTGGTGGTTAACATGGTCAAAGGCATTATATGGTGCGAAAGCAGGAGCATGCCTGCCTGTGTCTATGTGTCTCTGTATCTCTGTTACTAGGAGTCATTATGGGGAACCCACCCTAACCACCTCCCAAAGGCTTTACCTCTTAATCCCATAGTCAAAGTGTCCTCTTAATATTATCATAGTGACTCATCAAATTCTTTTTATTCTTTCTTTTCTTTTCTTTATTTCTTTTCTTTTTCTTTTTTTTTTTTGAGAGAGGTTTTTGCTATAGGGCGCATGTGCTTGCCAGAAAGTCAGAGAGAGACAGAGAGACAGAAA
>NW_006199351.1:79152-91242 GCF_000334495.1 Tupaia belangeri chinensis
CCCCCCCCCCCCCCCGGAGGGGGATGGCCACACTGCAATCCCTTCTCCTCCATTCTCCTCTCGGGATCTTGGGCATGCATGCACACGTCCCAAGGTGAGTTTAAGCCACTGGGTCTGGGACTTGAACCGCGGTTGACTACTTGGGAGTCCAGCAACATAGCTATTACACGAACTGCTGGACCCAACTCATCAAATTCTAACACAGCATTGTTTGAGAGACACATTCAAGTCACAACAGTGAGTTTATGGAGAAACAAGAACTCTCATCATTGCCAGTGGAAAAGCAAAATAATACAACCTCTTCGGAAAGCCATGGCAGTTTCTTACAAAACTAAACATATTCTTACTATATGAGCCAGCAATTGTGCTATGTGGTATTTACCTAAATGAGTTGAAAATATGCCCACAAAAAAAGCTTCATATTTAGCAGCATCATTCATAACTGCCAAAACATGGAAACAACACAGATACCCTTGTGTAGGTGAATGGTTAGATAAATTGACACACACAGACAATGGATGTGGTAATAATTTTGGTGTTAAAAAAGAAATGAGGGTTCGAACTGTGACAGACATAGAGAAACCTTAAATGCACACTATAAATAAAAGAAGCCAATTTTCAGAGGTTACATACTACATGATTCCAATAACATGACATTCTGGATAAGGCAAAACTGCAGAGGAAGCAAAAGATCCACAGTTGTGAGGAGTTTGAGAACGAGAGGGATAATTAGGGAAAAGACAGGAATTTTAGGACAGTGAAACTATCCTATGAGATTAATATACATATAGATGAATTCCAATAGACACACTTGTTGAAACTCATAGAATGTACACCAAGAGTAAATTCTTTTTTTCCCCACATAGGCTGCATGCACTCACTTACTGGAGCAAAACAGAGAGAGAAGAAGTGAGAAATCACCTTCCAGTGGGGATGACCAAGCTGCAATCCTTTCTCTTCCATTCTCCTCTCGGGATTTTGGGCACTCACACACATGTACCTGGAGGGAGTTTCAAGTCACCAGGTCCGGGACTTGAGCCACTGTCAGCCATGTGGAAGTTGAGCATCTTAACCACCACATCACTTACTGACCCTCATGAATGAATTTTAATGTAAACTATGGACTTTGGCTGATAGATATCAATGTAGGTTCATCAATGGTAACACATATGCCACTGTGAGTGTGGGATATTGATAACAGAAGCTGTGTATGTACGTGGGGTAGGTGCATCTATGGAAAATCTATTCCTTCCACTCAAGTTTGCTGTGAAACTAAAACAACTCTAGAATAAAAGATTCATAAAAAGATCTTTCTGACTTCTATAGACAATAGACCATAAGAGGTAAATGATAGGAAAAGTGAAATCATTTAAGAGGCTGCTGCTGTAATCCAGGAAATTAATGATGGTACTAGATGAGAGTAATTTTGTAGAGATAATGAGAAGAGGTCAGATTTTAGACATATTTTGGCAAGATTTTTTGGAGGACTGTAAGTGGAATGTGAGAAAAGTCAAGGATTTCTCTATTTCTTTTTATTCAGACAACTGGAAGCAAAAGGCAATCATATACTGAGATACAGAAGAATAAGGAGTCATTCATGTTTTAAAAATATGCATCAGTAATGCAGCAATGCATTCACCCCCTAAATCCTTGGAATACAATTTAATTTTGTGCAAATCAGCAAGGAAAGGCTGCGAAGTACAGAGTGCACAACCTCATCTACTTCTAAGTTTTATTTGGGGCCAATCTTGTTTGCACATAACACATGCTAAAATGTCTACACTTAACTTCAGTCTGATTTACATTCTATCCATGCTCAATGCCCATGCTGTTGTCAACACCTGCTTCAATCCTATCCACTTCCAATCCTTGTAAACCCTCAGTGATCCTCTAAGAAGTAACTAACCTATATATAATAGCATAAAATCTCAGGAAAAAAAAAAACAGAGAGAGGGGAGGAGAGTGAGGAGGAAGGGATATTAATGGTAGGTAAGTAGATAATCCTCACTCTGTTCCCCCACCTCTGGGCTTTATTGTCTATTCCATTTTATATCTCATTCCAATCTTTATGGCAAATACCTTTCTAAAGGCATTGCATATATATGCATATGTAGAAGTTGGGGTGGGAGAGTAAGGGTAAGAGAAAAATTGTGAAATGATATTTGGACAGTAATATGGAGAATAAAAGAAAATGAAAATATTTTCATTTCTTTAAAGGAAAAAACCTAAACACATATAATTCCATTTATATGATACCTAGAGGTAGTCAAATTCATGGAGACAGAAAGTATAGAATGGTGACTGTCAGGGACTTAGGGGAAGGGGATTTGAAGAGCTGTTGTTTAATGGGCATTGAGTGTCAGTTTCAAAAGATGAAGAGCTTTGGGAGATGAAGTCCATGGAATGGTGGTTAAGGCAACTGGATCTCACATGCTGCACTGCACAGTTTGAGTCCTGGATCCAGCAGCATGAAAAACGTGCCGTGTGTGTGCTTGTGTGTGCTCAAAATCCTGAAAAGAGGAATAAATGGGGGAGAAGGGATTATGGTATGACCATGCCCCATGGAGATTGCTCTCTTGCTTTTTTTCTCTCTGTCTGTTTCTCTCCAGCAAGTGCATGTGCCCTCTGGCAAATTAAACAAACAAACAAGAAAGATGAAGCATTTTTGAGATTGGTTGCTTAACAATGTGAATGACTTCATTTTGTTGAACTATACATTTAAAGAAAGTTAAAATGGCAAATATTCTTACCTGTAGTTTGACACAATTAAAATTTTACAATAAAAAAAGCACTACAATTAATTAAAATTGACTACAGGTTAGACATATTTTACTTACTCATATAGCTTGGGAAAAATCATCTATAGACACTTAATGAGGAACAAGAAAGGCATTTCCCATACAGGCTGTTATAGTGAGTTTGCTGATATCTAATATGAAGTTGGAAATGGGAACATGACCCAATAACATACAAAGTAACCTAGTGAGGTAAAAGGGTCACCAAACTACAAGTTTTTAGTCCTTGTTTCTTGCTGGCTGTTTGACTTCAGGGAAATCATTTCTCTGGGCCTTGCTTTCTCATTCGTAAAACAAAGAGGTTGGAATAAAATGATGTTTGAGGGCTCTATCAGTTTCAAAATACTGTAATACTAAAGTAAAGAAACTTTTATTCTATATTTTGCATTTAGATATTACATATCTATTGTGAATATTAATTCCTCTATTATGAAAGTTTGGTTTACAACAGAATGAGGAGAATTCAATTGGTAAATGGAATGGATAACATGCTTTTAGACTTGCTTTTAACATACACTTGCAACTGGAAGCACTATGTGCTCTTGAAATACAGATGGGAAAGATCTACCTCCAACCCCAGTTCTCTCTCTGTCTGCCTTTCTCTCTCCCTCTCTCATACACTCTCTCTCTTTTTCTACTTTCATGCTACATTTCATCCCTGATTATTTACAGCAACCAGAAGCCAGCCTCAATATATATATTTAGCAGTCACAAGCTCATATATTTTCCATTTGTGTGTCATTACACTGCCCCGGGGTCAAGACAATGAAGCAACTCAACTAAATACCTGCTGTGAGCCCAACCTGTGCCATGAGGAATGAAAGACAAATATGTCACCAGCACTTACTCTTTACGTGCTTATAAGAGTTATATAAACTTGAGCCCAAGACTCTTCTGTATCTGTGATACCACTACCACCCTCTTTAAGCATGTGATGAACAAAAGGGTCTCAGAACTCTCCATCTTTCAAAACTTATATTTTATACCCATTAAACAATAACTTCAAAATTTCCCTTTTTCTGTCAGAACTCTCCATCCTTCAAAACTGATATTTTATACCCCTTAAACAATAACTTCAAAATTTCCCTTTTTCTCATTTTCTGACAATCACCATTCTACTTTCTTTCTGTATCCATGAATTTGACTATTCTAGGTATCTCACATAAATAGAATGGTTTATTTTAACATTTAACAGATAATGCCTTTACTGTAGCTTCATCAAAGCATTGGATGTTAAAACACACAAAAAAATCAAACTGTGAGAGGTATGTTGTGTCATATTTACAGGAGTTTCATTATTGTGCTTACTACATGCACATTTTCAATGCACCATTAGTTAAATACACATGCTGCCATTTGATGTTATCTATCACAATGTAGTCGTTCTTTAAAGACATTATTAAATATAAAGTATTTAAATATTTAACAGCATGACTATTTGTTTTCTTACTATGAAGATCGTTTTCCAAAAGAACTTTGTTTATTTTTAAAATTTTATTTATTATTATCATAATCTTGTTTCAATTACATTGAATCACATGCATCTTTACAGTGTATTACATTTCTTTTTTCAGAAGGAATATCATGCATATCAGTCAAGACAAAGACATTACTATCCACATCATCATCATCAAATAGCTTTTCGTATTTTTTTCCAGATTATTATTATTGTTCTCATTTTTTAAACATTCAATCACTATATATCATTTTTCTTATAAAAATAGTTTACCCAACATGAAATACTTCCAGATCAGTCCATTTGAGAATACTATACATGTTATCATCAACAGGTAATAAACCATTTCTGTGTTCCACTAATGTCGTGCTTCTCTATTTGATCTCTTGCTATCCTTCTCTATACTCTTCCCTACTCCTTCCCCATTCCACATTGTTTTCAGAATCCCTATTTTCAGTGCTTTTATGTCCTCCAATATTTTGATCTCTACCATAAAGTGCAGATAGTCGATATATATTAAGTGGGTACATACAATATTTTTCTTTCATATCCTGGCTTGCTTCACTCAAAAATGACTTTTTTTTTTAAGGGAGATTTTTGCTATAGGGCGTGTGTGCTCACCAGAGAGACAGAAAGTGAGAAATCACTACCCATCTCTTTCATTGTCCTCTTGGGATTTTAGGTATGCACACACATGCACTCACCAGATCCGGGACTCAAATCATGGTCAACTATGTGGGAGTCCAGCGACATAACCATTATGCCATCTGCTTGTCCCTCAAAAGAATTTTTTAAAAAATGTTCTTTAAATTAAAAGCCACACAACTAGCAAAATATCTGCACCCTAAAAAACAATGGTATGGAAAAATGAATTTATAGCAAACCATCCCAAGCCTAGAGCACTGAATTAATGTACAAAGAGATGATAACTCTTGACCTCCTTCCAATTTCCTTTTCATCATGACAAGTGCTTGGTAATTCTCTGCTAAAGTGTGCTGAGCCACATTGGCAAAGACTATCATGGAATGTTTCCATTAAGTTTATTGTGGGGCATAAAGTTTCTCTCAAAATAAAAGCAAGTTCTCTTGGCTACAATTCTGGAATGTTTCCCACCATTCGAAGAGTGGGGTTTTCATTTTACTCTTCATGTATCTGGGATAATATAGGGCAAGGTTCATGATGTGGTACATAGTATTTAAGAACAGGAATGATCAAGAGATCTTTTGATTTCATATTTTATCTCAAACAGGAACCTATTTTACAATAAGAGGAGTAGGATGACGTATGAAAAAGAGGTCACTTTATTACTGTTGTCAACTCTACTATTTACTATCTCTGGGCTTTTTGTCAGTTTCTTACCCTCCTTAAATTTCTGTTTCCTCATAGTCTAAATGTAGTAATTCCTACTTATCAAGGTTGTAAAAGATTAGCTGAGATAATGAGTGTATAGTACTTAGCACGGTTACTGGTCATTGTTACTTTTCAGTGAATATATTTTGGATAATGGTAGTGATGCATACTAGTGATTGTGTATTGGGGAAGTCCTGGGGACTTTTTTCATTTCTGATACACTGTGGCAGGTAAGAAAATGGTGATGCCAAATAAAAGCACACTGGGTACTACATGTGGTCAGCCTCCTTCAAGGACAAATTGGTGGGGTTTTGATTGTTTTTGCTTTGGTTACTAGGGAAGTTTCTGGGTAACACACTGAATTCTACTTCAAATTGAGAACCAACGTGTCTGTCCTCTGAGGAATTTGTCTTGATGTTTCATGGGGTATGGGACATATTTGTCTCCATCATATGGTTAGTCAAATTTTTGTGCTGGAATCCTGGCTAGAGGAGATTAAAGCATTCAAGGTGTTCTATGCCTTTAGATCACTGGGGACAGTGGGAGTTTTCTGCTCAGCCATATGATGAAGAAGGGAAATTAGATGATTCCTAAAAATACTGAGTTAGAGCTCAGACTTCACAGTAAACCAGCTGTGACAGCTTAATCAGTACCATTAACATAGCTAAGCCTTAATGTCTTTAACTACTGGGATATATTCCCAATTGTCACATCTATTAAAAGCATAAAAATGTGCTTATAATTCACAAAACTAAACAAAGTGGGGCTAATGCTTGTGCTAGTATTACTATAAATGACAGAGGTAAGCCAAAGACAGTAAAAGAATAAGAAACCAAGAATATATGGGACTCAGAATATATGGGTGATATAGGAAAAGCTGTGCAACAGAGAAGAAGGCAGTGTGTGCAGGTGTGGGTGTGTATAATTGTTTTTCATGGGTGCTGCATAGTATTTATTATAAAGTGATTGCCTACTCTGATTCTCCTTAGTAGAGTTGTTTAGATGATACTGACAGATTTGAAGCACAACCCAGGTTATGAAGACAAACTTGTTCTTTTTTCAAAATAACTATTTCATTTAACTTTATTATTTTTTTTGGGAGGTTTTTTCGCTATAGGGTGCGTGCGCTCGCCAGACAGACAGAGAGAGACATAGAGACAGAAAGCGAGAAATCACCCCCCAGGTGGTCACGCCGCAATCCCTTCTCCTCCATTCTCCTCTCGGGATCTTGGGCACGTACGCACACGCGCCCGGCGTGAGTTTTAAGCCACCGGGTCCGGGACGCGAACCGCGGTCGACTACGTGGGAGTCCAGCGACATAGCCATTACGCTAACTGCTGGTTCCCTCATTTAACTTTATTTATGTATTTATTTTAATTTGACCAGAGAAGGAGAGAAAGAGAGGAGAGAGAGAGAAAGTGAGAAAGTAAGCTGCCAGATCCAAGACTCGAACTGCAGTTGGCCATGTGGGAGTCCAGTGCCCTTAACAACCACGCCACCTGCTGACCCCAGAAGACAGACTTGTTCTAATTGTTAGAATTCTAAAATGCACCAGAAAGTGGTCCAGCAACTCTACTTTAAGTTATATAATGAAAGGTCTGTTAAACAACTGTTGCTTGACATAAACACAAAGCAAGATAAACAGGATAACAAGTGAACAGTGAAAAATGACACCAGATGGACGAAGAGGGAATGTGAGGAGTAACAATACTCTCCTAAGTGCTACCAATTCTGTAGGATCTATAGATAATTGCCAGGATATCTGACCCAGGTTAACTCTGATTGATTAAACAATAGTCTTTGATATGGAGGTTTAACCAGGTGTGATCTAATTATCTTAGCCCATGCTTTTCCATTTTCTTCTTAATAATTCTATCCTGTGGAAAATAACAGAAAATACCTGAAACTGTGTAATTTAAAAGAATATATATTTATGGCCTGCCCTATAACCTACTGGTGAAGGGAGCTTTATCCCACATGGCTGAATGTGGTTTTAATCTTGGCCCCTAAGGCTTGAAAAACATGCTGACACATATGCATGCGTGCCCCAAATCCTGACAGGATGGAGAAATGGAGGAGAAGGGATTATAGAATGACCGCGGTTCATTGCTGGTGCTTTCTCTCTCTCTCTGGTGAGCACACATGCCTTCTGTAAATTAAGAAAGTAAAGAAGAATAGAGGTTTATTCCACTTACAGTTTGAAGGTCCAAGGTCTAGAAGTCACATCTGAAGAAGGTCTTCTTGCTGACCAATTACAAGGCAAGACAGTTGAGCAGGAGAGTACATGTCTATGTCCATGTGTTTCTGTTCTGATCTCATTCCCTCTTCTTATAAATCCATCAAGAATCAGTCTTGGGAACTATGGTCTGATGATCTTAATCCTGATCTACTCCCTAGGCCTCACTTTTCAATGCTATAGTCAGATTAAGTTTTCACCTTTTTAATCATGTCACAACCAAGTCTCAACACATGACTTTTGCAGGCCAATAAACAAATTATGTGCACATAAGTATATATACTCATGGTCACACCACACAGGTATCTTCATGCAAACATATACACATTTACAATCAATTGCTGTATGCATCTCAGAATAAATGATCATTTGGTCTTATTACAGAAAAATTATAAACATGGTGTGACTGAGGTTTCTATTTTCTGGGAGCCTTGTTTAACTTTGACTCAGGCACAAATAACATTATCTCTAAAACAGAAGATATTTGGTCTGCTTATAGTTGGATGAGCCCTTTTCAAAAATGATGATTCGAGATAATGCTGCCATTCTCCATATATAAATAATTCCTATTGCTTTGAAAGATCTTTGCTTTATATTATTATCTATTATTCTGTTTTCTAGAAATATTCTGATTAAAAAATTGTAAAATAAATTCAAGCAACAGAAAAAAACCAGAATTTTAAAAAATCCTATGAATAAATTTCCTTTGTTATATTTTAAAGAAATTCACTTATACATTTAGAAATAGTGAAGTTAACAGTAAAAATATGGTGGTTGGGGAGCTCCATTTTCAGTTTTGATAGAGTTGCATATCACAACAACTGTCCCACTGAGAACAGCTATAAAAGCTGGATAAAATACAAAGAACGGCTGTTTAAATGCATCAGAAGGCAATAAAAGAAGTCAGGACTTACGAGGCTAAGGTCTTGAGACTAATAAAATACACTGAGATGGACCTGACCTTTTTTGCTTCTTTCCTCTTAGACTCAGATTTTTATGAGTAAATAAACAAACACTGGTTAGATTTTCATTGGAATTGAATTACGTCCTTAATAAACTTGACCTAATTGACACACACAGAACCATGCATCCCATAATTATTAATACAATGTATTCTCTTCTCAAGTGTTCTTGGAAAGTTATCATTATTAACCACATTAGGTACCATGAAACAAATGTCAACATATTCCAAAGATTATATTTTTTGCAGAGAATAGAATTAAATTAAAAATCAGTATTAAAAAGAAAAGAAGAAGTATCACTTAATATTTACAATCTAAATAAATATTATAAAATGCTGGAAAATAAGTTATAATATAGTTGGCATATAAAAATATGTGGGATGTGACTAAAGCCATGTGTAGATACACACAGACTCAAGTACATGTATTAGAAAAGAAGGCTGAATAAAAGCAAACTGTAACTTTATTTTATAAGTTAGTAAAATGGCACATTAAACCCAAAAGAAGTGGAAGAAAGAATGATACATGCAGAAGTCCAATAAATTAAAAGAATCATGTGATAAAATCAATAAAAGCAAAACTTTCTTTAAAAACATCTGTAGGGGTCAGCAGTAGGCATGGTGGTTAAGGTTCTGGATTCCCACATGGCTAATCATGGTTTGAGTCCTGAACCTGATGTCTTGAAACTACAACAAATAAATAGATAAATGAATAAATAAAATGTTTAAAAAATGGTAAATATACATCAAGAAGAAAAAAGAGGAGGTACAAATTATTGGAATAAGAAAAAGACATTACTACAGATTCTATAGAGGTTAAAATATTACAGGAAGATATTATAAACAATGTTATATCAACAATTTGACAATTTAGATAAATCAAATCCTTGAAAATACCATTTAGCCAAAGTGAATAAGAATAAATGTAGCTGCTGCCCATGCTTCTATGCTGTTGCCACTGCCTCTACCAGTCACTGACATGGCAGCTACTACCTCATTCTCTGTCTCCCTGGTTCAGCCTCTAGACACATCAGAAACAGGGAAAGTGGGGCAAGTCAGGGGAAACGTGGCCTCTATTTGAGGGGAGAGCCAAATATTGACAACTCTTTAGCTTACAGGTACTTGAGCTATGGCCACTGCCTCTGAGCAGGCCCCACAGAGAAAGGACTCAGGTGGGACTGATGGGGGCAGAAAGGAATGGCACATGGTTTTTACTTGTAAAAGTAGGGAGGAACTAATTGTTTGAAGCTAGTGATGCTCTGGAGGATTTCCTCCACAACCTTCCCTCTTGAGGAAAATGAGAGGAACTCTCCTCTGAAACTCTGAAGTCCAGTTCCAGACACCAGGTGGCCTGAGGCTGCAGACCCGACTGCCCTGGACCTTCGCGCATCCCCACCCCTACTCCTCTTTGGACCTCAGGTTGGTTGCATAGGACTTTAAGATGAACTCGCATCCCACCCCACCCTACCTGCAAACCGGATCGAGTTGGCCAGCATTTCCAGACACCAGGTGGCCTGTGCCTCCAGGCCTGTCTGCCCAGGACTTGTCACTCATCCTCTGGCCCTTCCCCACTTGCCTTTGGACTCTGAATTTTAATAATCTGAATAGTGCACGGCCACGCGATTTCTTTTTGTTGTTGTTTTGTTTTTCTTTGCTCTTGAGGTGTTGCTTATTAGATCAGTTGGAGGCTCACCACTCCTTAGAAATAAGGAGGACTTTGGGCCATCAAGGACTAGTGGCAACAGTTAATGGTAATAGTGAGCAACAGCTAGGCCAATCATAAGAGAAATAATCAATTTTCTAATCCTGTACAACTTAACACTCAGAGATACCTTAAATAAGTTAGGAAGCAACATTTAGATTACCTGATGACTAGAAACAACCGTAGAGGCTCAAGAAGTATGAGCAACCAACAAAAGGCCTCTCCCTCAAGGGAAATCATCAAGCCTACATCACCCACAGTCAATACAATGGACATTGTGGACATGTCTGATAAGGAATTCAGAATATTTGTAGTGACCAAACTAACTGAGATGGAAGAGAAAAGAGACAAGGAGCTCCAGGAGATGAGGAAGTCCTTTCATGACTTGAAAGAAGAAAGGGATACCTTAAACAAGGACCAGATGGAACTTCTACAGTTGAAGACTGTGATACAGGAAATCAAAACCTCCCTTGAAAGTATTAAAAGTAGGTTAGATCAGGCAGAAGATTGAATCTCTAATGTAGAAGACAAAGCATCTAACTTAGAAAAAAGTATCAAGAAGATTGAGAAAACAACCATGAAAAATGAGGATAATATACAAGGAATACTGGATAACTGGCAAAAACAACAAAGACAAGATACTAAAGTTGGCAAGAGGGAAACGTCAAGTTACTTACAAAGGTCACCCCATCAGGCTAATTTCGGATCTTTAGGTGGAAACAATGCAGGCAAGGAAAGAACGGGGAAACATAGTCAAAGTGTTGAGTGAAAAACAATTTCAACCAAGAATACTATACCTGGCAAGATTATCTTTCATATGGGAAAAAAAGATAAAAACATTCTCATATAAAAAAAATTTGAAGGAATTTACCAACTCCGGACCAGCTCTTCAAGAGTTTCTGAAGGGAGTGTTATACCAGGAATACTAAAAAGTCAGACAGACAGTTATATGAGAACAAAAAGCAACCAAGAAAATGGCTCACTTAACGATAGAATCAGGTACAGAAATATTGATAATTACATTGAATGTCAATGGATTAAATGCTCCAATTAAGAGACATAGACGGGCCAAATGGATAAAAAACAGAAACCCTCTATCTGTTGCCTACAAGAAACTCACCTTTGGATAAAGACATACATAGACTAAAATTTAAGGGATGGAAAAAGATATTCCATACAAATGAAAATTCAAAAAGGGCTGGAATAGCAATAGTGATCTCAGACAAAATAGATTTCAAGACAAAGACTGTAAGAAGAGACAAAGAAGGTCATTATGTCATAGTAAATGGGGTAATCCAGCAAGAAGACATAACACTTATAAATATCTATGCACTCAACTCAGTTGCACCTAAATATGTAAAGGAAAGACTGTTGGAGTTAAAGGAGAGATAGGGAGAAATACTATAATTATTGGAGATATCAACACCCCATTATCTTCTTTAGGCAGATCAACGAGACAAAAAATAAGCAGAGATTCAGGACCTAAATGATACCATAAAACAGATGGACTTGATAGATGTCTATGGAACTTTCCACAAAACACACACACACACACACACACACACACACACACACACACACACACAATAC
>NW_006199351.1:91429-94827 GCF_000334495.1 Tupaia belangeri chinensis
TTCTAAATGACTTCATGACTACTGAAGAGATTAAGATTGAAATCAAAAGATCCATGGAAACAAATGATAATGATTACACAAGTTTCCATAATTTATGGGCCATGGCAAAAGCAGTCATAAGAGGGGAGTTCGTAGCAATTAGTGTGCACAAGAAAAAGATGGAAACGTAGCAAAAGTACAAACCTGCGTCAGGGAATAGGAAAAACAACAACAACAAAAGCCAAAAAATGCCAGGAGAAAATAAATAATAAAAATTTGAGCAGAAATAAATGAAATAGAAAATAAGTGAATTATACAGAAAATAAATGGAAGCAAATGCTGGTTCTTTGAAAAGATAAACAAGATTGAAACACCATTAGCTAGACTAAGAAGAAGAGAGAAAGGAACAAGATATATCAAATTCACAATGAATCAGGCAACATTACAACCAACAAAACAGAAATATAAAATATCATGAGTGACTATACGCCAACAAAGAGGAAAACCTGGATGCAGCGGAAAAATTCCTGGAGACGTATAATCTACCAAGATTGACTCAAGAGGATGTTGAAAGCTTTAATATACCTATAACAAGCAATGAGATTGAATCAGTAATAAATAACTTCCCAACAAAGAAAAGTCCAGGTCCTGATGGCTTCACTGCTGAATTTTACAAAACTTTTAAAGAAGAGGTAACCCCCGTCCTATTCACACTGTTTCTAGAGATCCAGAAGGAAGGAACCCTTCCAAACTCATCCTATCAAACCTCCATTACCCTCATTCCCAAAATGGATAAGGATACAACAAAAAAGGAAAACTACAGACCTATATCCCTGATGAATATAGATGCAAAACTTCTCAAAAAGATACTTGCCAACCATATTCAACAGCATATAAAGAAGATTATTCATTACGACCAGGTGGGATTTATTCCAGGGATGCAAGGGTGGTTCGACATACTCAAGACCATAAATGTAATACGCAATATTAACAGAAAGAAATATAAAAACCATATGATCATTTCAACTGATGCGGAAAAAGCATTTGACAAAATACAACATCCTTTCAGGATTAAGACGCTCAGTAAAATTGGCATAGAAAGATCTTTTCTCAGCATAATAAAAGCCATTTATGAAAAACCTATAGCTAACATTATGCTGAATGGGGAAAAGCCAGCTTTTCCACTAAATACTGGTACAAGAGAGGCTGCCCACTTTCTATGCTCCTATTCAATATAGTACTGGAAGTCCTAGCTAATGCAATCAGACAAGAGAAGGAAATAAAAGGCATTCCAATAGTGAAAGAAGAATTGAAATTATCTCTGTTTGCAGATGACATGATTGTTTACATAGAAGATCCAATAGTATCCATGAAAAAACTACTCAAAGTAATAAATACATACAGTAAAGTGGCAGGATACAAAATTAAGTTACACAAATTTATAGCATTTCTATATGCAAACAACAAGGAGACAGAGACAAAACTGAAAAAAGTAATCCCATTTACCATAGCCACAAGAAGTATAAGATACTTAGGAATAAAACTAAACCAAAAAGTCAAAGACCACTATAAGGAAAACTATGAAAACCTTAAAAAGGAAATTAAAAAAGACACAAAAAAGTGGAAGGACATCCCATGTTTCTGGATTGGCAGAATTAATATAATCAAAGTGGCAATCCTACCCAAATTAATCTATATATTTAATGCAATCTCTATAAAATTACAAGGAATATTCTTCACAAATCTAGAAAAGACAATTACAGAATCTGTCTGGAATCATAAAAGACCCCATATTGTCAAAGCCAATCTGCGCAAGAAGAGTGGAGTAGGGGGCATCTCACTTCCTGACCCCAAAATATATTACAAAACTGTGATAATGAAAACAACATGGTATTGGCACAAAAACTGACATGAAGACCAATGGAATAGATTAGAGACCCCAGAAATAAACTTCCAAACATACAGTTAACTCACTTTTGGCAGAGGGTACCAGTCAATACAGCAGGGAAAGGAAAACCTCTTTAGAAAATGGTTTTGGAAAAATTGGGTATTAACCTGCACAAAGATGAATCTGAACCTCCATCTGTCATCATTCACAAAAATCAACTCAAAGTGGATCAAAGATCTAAACCTAAGACCTCAAACTATAAAAATACTGGTGGAAAACACTGGGGAAACTCTGGGAGACATTGGAGTAGGCCAAGACTTCTTAAGTAAGACCCCCAAAGCACAGGCAACAATCCCCAAAATAGACAAGTGGGGTTATATCAGATTAAGAAGTTTCTACACAGCAAAGGACACTGTCACTAGTGTGAATCCACAACCCTCAGGATGAGAGAGAATGTTTTTTAACTGTGCCCCAGATAAGGGACTGATAACCAGAATACACAGGGAACTTACCTGGATAAAAAAGATTAATCCAATTAAAAGATGGAAAAATGAGCTGACTAAACAATTCTCTAAGGAAGATATATGAACAGCCAAAAAGCATATGAAGAAACGTTCAACATCCTTTATCATGAGAGAGATGCAGATCAAAACCGCAATGAGATACCACCTAACCTCAGTCAGAATGATGAAGATTAAAACAAACAAACAAACAAAAAATGATAACTGCTGGAGGGGAAGTGGTGAGAAGGGGAACATTCCTACACTGTTGGTGGGATTGTAAATTGGTCCAGCCACTGTGGAGAACAACATGGAGGTTCCTCAAAGACCTTCAAATAGAACTACCGTATGATCCAGCAATTCACTCCTGGGTGTTTACCCGAAGGTCAGGAGAACGCTCAATTGGAAAAGCTCTTGCACATCTATATTCATTGCAGCCTTATTCATGATTGCTAAGACATAGAACCGACCCAAATGTCCACAAACAGATGAATGGATTGAAAAAGTGTGGTACATATACTCCACGGAATACTATTCAGACAGAAAAAGCAACAAGGCCCTGGAATTTGATAGGAATTGGATGAATATGAAAGATCTGTTGCTGAGTGAAGCAAGTCAGGCTATGAAAGAGAGACATTGTATGTCTCCCCTTAACATACATGGACTGTCAGCACTCTATGGTAGAGACTGAAAGCCTGCAGGACATACAAGTATTAAAAATTGCTATGGACACTAGAGCCAAAGTGGAAGGAGCGGGGGAGGGGAAGAGTGTAGGAAAGGAAATTTGGGGAAAAAAATGGCGAGGTAAGGCATTTTTGGGATGTAAATATGGTTTATTATTTGTTGATGAGGATGTGCATATGTTCTCAACTGGGCTGGACTGAGGTGTGTGTCATATTGGGTAAAGTCTCTTTATAATCTAACTGATGTAGAGCAATTAAATGTGTAAATAGTAATTAAAATCAATAAATAAAAATTATTTAATAATTTATTAAAGAATTACATTAGGGTGTTTTTTTTTTTTTTTTTTT
>NW_006199351.1:94841-95959 GCF_000334495.1 Tupaia belangeri chinensis
CTACTATTCCAGGAGTCTCAATCAGAACAAGGATGCAATAGAATGTTCAAAAAATAAAATATTTTTGATAGCGGAATTTTATATTCAATGACATTTTTTTTGCTTTGCTTTAAAAATTATATTAGGGGGACCGGCAAGTGGCCTGGTGTTTAAGGGCGCTGGACTCTCACATGGGCAAACATGGCTTGAGTCCTGGACCTGGTTGCTTGCTTTCTCACTCTCCTTTCTCTTTCTCTCGCTCAGTCTTTCTCTGGTCTAAATAAATAAATAAGTAAATAAATAAAGTTAAATAAAATAATTGTTGTAAAAAATATATTAGGGAGCAAATTCTGTAGCCTAATGGTTAAAGAAGCTGGGTTCCCCATGGCCCGCAGATTCAAGTCTGGCCCCAGTGAACATTTCCCAAATATGTGTTCCTTCCCCAAATCCTGAAAGGACAGAGAAATAGAGGAGAAAGTATTGTGGTATGAACACACCCCATTGAGGGCTGTTTTCTCCTTCTTTCTGTCTCTTTGCATCTCTCTGGTGGGTACATGCACCTTCTGGCAATTAAAAAAATTAGGATAGTAAAAATGTCTATAATTAAAATCTTAAAATGTTGTTTCTTCTTCATATCTTATGAAATATTGTTATTATTTTTATTTATAAAGAATAGAGTTTTATTTGACTCAAGATTCTGGAGACTGAAGGCGTGTGTGCTCATCACAACATAGCCAGCAGAAGCAGAGGATGGTGGCACATGCAGAGAGATCCAAAGATAGCCACCTTCCTTCCAAGCTACCTGCTTTCATGAGAACTAACCCATTCTCGGGAGAGCTTGAATGCACTGGGTCTCATGAGACATAATTGATCTATTCATGTTAAGCATGCCTTCATGTTCTCCACTGGCTCATTGGATCTAAGATTATACAGTCAGTTCTTTTTGTATAACTTAACAGACAGATATTGTATGATACTGACATTTTCGTATTTTGTATCTGTTGTGTTCCAATCCACTTGGCAATGATGTTCCACTGTTAAAATATATTTTCTTTTGGATCATTTGAACATATACCTTCCTTCATGTTTATGTCCATGCATGATATATTTCCTATTTGTGATTTTCAGCTTCCAAACTA
>NW_006199351.1:95974-106828 GCF_000334495.1 Tupaia belangeri chinensis
ACTTTGTCCTGAAACTATTTCAGCTCTCCCCTCTTGGAGCTGCTTTTTGCTCTGATTTTGCTTCTCTCCTGACACCAATACTGGTTTGGGGAAAGATCTTCTTTGGCTGAAACAAGGAAGCAGGGGTGATAAGGAGAGAGAAAATGAGAGTGGTCTTTCCATTAGTCACCACCACTTTTATTTTTATGTGACCTACATCCCATATGCTGGGCACAGCCATTCTTTTCTGGACATTCCTCTAAATTGTGAATAAATCATAATTTAGTATTTTCTGTACCCAAACACCCATTTATTTCATATGAGTGCTCATCTTAAATTGTCTCTTTAGGAGAAAATATAGGAGGATATTTATCAAAGACAAGAACACACTGACTGGATTTTCTGCACCATTAATTGCTCTACATTTATTATGCTGCTAGTTGTGAAGAACCTCAAATTTTTCTAGTGTGCTGATTCCAATATTGGCATAAAGGTAGCTTGAAGTTCTAAGGTTTATAGGAGGCCAGGAAAACAGAGAAACCTGAATAAAAAGGAAGAGATGTCATCTTAGTGATTTATACGTTCTTTGTCCTTTACATGTAGGGAACATTTTTCTACTTTGCTATTTATACTTGTCATTTTCTTTTAATTTTCAAAAATTAAAAATTTACATATAGCAAAATTATTTTATCATGAAGCCCACGACATACATATAATGTAGTACAGGAAAGACAAACAAATAATTCAATAACTTATTACAAACAGATCCTCATGTACATTGACAGCACCAGTGAGTTCCCCCATGTGCCATCCCAATCTCTACCTCCTTTCTCCTGCTCTCTCCTGAAGTGGCAAATTTTGATCTAATTTCGGTAGTAATATCTCCTTATTTTATATATTAGGTTACTGCATAAATATGAATACTAAAATGTTACTTTTCTTATTTGTACTCTGGTGAAATGCACATAATATAAACTTTGCTAGTTCTATTCATAGACATCAACGATAAATATTTCATAAAATGAAATATGACACTTATAATAATAAAATATGAATTGTATAGAACTAAACAAATAGCTAGTTGCATATTTATATATGTGTGTGTGTGTATAATGTGTGTGTGTATACATATATATATATTTATTGTAGATTGTGAAAATTTTTAAAATCTAAAGTATTTTTATAATCCAGTTTAGAAATTAACTTCCATGGACATATATTTATAAAATTTTCACAAATAAAATTCTATTTCTTTCCTTACAAAAGTTATTTTTTACTGAACTATGGCTCTCGCTAATTCATCCTTCTAAAAATCAATAGTCCCCTTTTTAGAACTGCAATTGCTCTTACTCCTCCTAACAGCCACTTAAACATAAGGAATTGCAGCATCTTTAGGAGTAAGTTTTCTGCTGGGCTAAGCAAGCGAGCTAAACTTGAATCACCATCCTGTGCCAGAGGCTTTACATAGAGCCTTATTTAATCTTCAGGATATTTCAGCAAAGTAAGCAATATTATTTCCATATATTTATATATCTGTCTATCCTTTTAGACCATGAGTTTTTCAAGGATTAGGGCTATGTCTTGCTTATCTCTGTGTCTTCAGGACTTAAAAATGATGATGCAGAACAATCACGATGTTGCAAGAACTAACGCAAAGAAATGGGTCAATGACCAGGAGGAAGGAACTTGAGTTCTCAAACTCACCTCCAAATTCTTTAACTTTGAATAAGTCAGTTATGGATTCTAGTTTCCATTCCTTCAACTACAGAAACAAGGAGGTGGAGTTCCTAGATAGTACCAATATAATTTACTTTAAAATATTCCCTATACTGGACTCCGCAGGTATTCAAAGAAAATTAGAGTGGTCTCATAAAGAGGTTTTCTCCATTAGTCACCACCTGTTTTATTTTTGTGTGACCTATATTCCATATGTTGGGCACAGCCATTCTTGCCTGACCATTGCTCTAAATTGTGTATAAATCCTAATTTAATGTTTTCTGTACCCAAACACCCATTTATTTCATATGGGTGCTCATCTTAAATTGTCTCTTTAGGAGAAATTATAGGAGGATATTTATCAAAGACAAGAACACATTGACTGGATTTTCTGCACCATTAATTGCACTACATTTATTATGCTGTTAGTTGTGAAGAACCTCAAACCTCTAGTGTGCTGATTCCAATATTTTGGATGGATATATTTTTACTAAAGCTCTAAACTTTCTCCTGGTGAGACTAAACCCTTGTCTAGAAATCACTCAGTATTGAGACCATACTCATAATATCATCTAAGAGCATAGTAGGATACCATGTTTTGACTTCTTGAAATGAAAAAGATAGTTTAAATTTTGTAAATTTTTACTTTCATGTGACATGGAGTGGAAATTAATTCTGCTTTTATAATATGTACAGTAGTTGTTGTGAATATAAAGTCTTGTTTAGAAATCCTAAAAGAAAATAATTTATACAGGACTTCAATTCAAAAACTAGTTTTGAAAGGTAGCTTCATTTAGAACATCCAGTTAAGAAGAATAATTGCTTCATATATTATTTTGCCTGGAAAATATTAATATAACATTCTTATCATCAATTGGCAATTTACCAGAGGTAGCAAATTGCCTAATTAGCCAATAGTATTTGCACCAAACAATAGATTTTGCAAATAAGCTCTAATAAGAAGGTAATTTTTTCTGTTCATTATTGGAGCATTATGTTTGAATTGCTGAAATGTAATCATTGTTTTTATTCTTCAGATTCTGAACATTTTAGCAAAAGTGCCCAAATGTTAGTTTCTTTTTTTTCTAAGAGAGATTTATAGGGTGCATGCATGCACTTGCCAAAGAGACAGAGATACAGAAAGTGAGAAATCGTCCTCAAGGGCGTGTGGTCATCCTGCAATCCTTTCTCCTCTATTCTCCTCTTAGGATCTTGGGCACACACACGCACACACACACACACACACACACACACACACTCACGTGCCTGGCGTGAGTTTTAAGCCACTGGGCCTGGGACTTGAACCATGGTTGAGTACATGGGAGTCCAGCAACATAACCATTATGCCATCTGCTGGTACCTCAAATATTAATTTCAACAGTTCTATTTTTATAGAAAGTCATGGAGAAAACATCTTGCCTGATGAAGTAGGCATTAGTCTCTTGAGACCTTTCTATTTAATTTGTAGTTTTATTATGTTTAATTATATTTCCTTCTAATATTTCCTCTATTAAACTTCCTTTCAGCATTTTCTCATAAACAAATATATATTTTAGGATTTATTGACTCAGTTTTTGAAATATCTTAGATTGTGAATTTTCTGCTACATATTTTCTATGTCCTTATCTTTCCTTCAGATTAACATGTACATGTTTTTATTGCATGTTTAAAAGAACAAAGCATCTAAATGCAAAATACCACAATTGTTCAAATATTTCAGAATTGACTGACTACATGGCTCAGAATTAAGGGAGACAGAACCCACATTGCCTAGTGTACATTTTCAATCCTGAAACTAGGAGATTGTAAAACATGCAGGGCACATATGACTGGACGCTCCAAATCCTGATAGGATGGAAAAATTGAGGAGAAGGGATATGTGTGTCCATGTCCCAGTGGGGGCTGCTTTTTCCCCCTCTCTCTCTGTCTGTCTTCAGAGAGTGTACATGCCCTCTAGCAAATTAAAATAAAACCCCCAGAATTTGTGGATAAAACACACAATTTAATTAGTTCTGTCATTTATTCCCATTACTACACTTTATACTTATCATTAGTCAGCTGATACTGTAATTACATGTGTAATAAACTAGCACAAACTCAATGACTTTAAATGACAAACATGTTATTCTCTCTCTCTCTCTCTCTTTTCCTGTAATTTCATGCGTAGTTTCACAGAACTTGGGTGAAATCATTGAAATGGTTCTACTTCCCCCCGCCCCCGTTTTCTTTCTTAAGTTTTTGCCATGGAGGTGCATGTGCTTGTCTGAGAAAGGCAGAGAGAGACAGTGAGAGGGAAAGTGAGAAATCACCCCCTAGAGGGGATGGACTCCCCGCAATCCCTTCTTCTCCATTCTCTTCTCTGGATTTTAAGCATACATCCACATGCACCAGGTGGGATTTTAAAGTTGCTGGCCCCGGGACTCGAACTGTGGTCACCCATGTGAGAGTCCAGGGCGTTAATCACCATACCATCTGTTGGCTTTGAAACGGTTTTACTTGTAAGATCAACTGACTGTATGGAAATTGTCAGTGAATGCTAATATACACTCTACTCATACTCGGAAAAACCATTTTGTGTGATGTACTCGTGTACACTGATTAAATGTAACGTTTTAAAACTTGGCAAGAAAAATGGCAATGTAGTGGGAAAACTTGTGGTGCCTTAAATTAGACTTGCCTCACTCACTGGTGGGGAAGTGAGTGAGGCAAGTCTAATTTAAAGTAAGTGTGTACCTAGTTCTGGAGAGAGCCAGACTATCTCTCTTGCTTCCAAGAAATAACATTTGCATATTACAGTCTTTCTGTGGTTTTCCTGAAGGACAGACACAAGGCAACTGCCTTTGTTATGTTTAACTTAGAATTCTCTCAGGATGGAAAAATGGGCAAATACAGGGTGTTTTTCTTTGAAAATACTGAAAAATAAATGAACAAGCTCTTTCTCTCTGGAAAAAAAAATTACTTTGGGGGAAAATGATATACAGGCAACAAACCTGGAAAGAAAACTGGAGAGAAGGTATTTTGGGACAAGGGTTTGAAAAACTTCTATTTGTAAAGGGGAGTTAGAAAGAAACACACATGCCCAGGACAGGATTAATTTTTAGAAGATGCCTAAGAATACCCTAAGCTTTCACTAATGACTGAACATTAGGCTCAATTAAAACATGGGGAAAATGATATAAAGGCAACAAACCTGGAAAGAAAACTGGAGAGAAGGTATTTTGGGACAAGGGTTTGAAAAACTTCTATTTGTAAAGGGGAGTTAGAAAGAAACACACATGCCCAGGACAGGATTAATTTTTAGAAGATGCCTAAGAATACCCTAAGCTTTCACTAATGACTGAACATTAGGCTCAATTAAAACAAAAAAAATTGCTGAAAAAAATTAAAGACTAAAGTAAATTAGTGAGCAATCCATGTTTATAGACAGGAAGAACTAATACTGTTAAGATGGAAACAGAAGCAGCCAGGACTAGAATCTAGACAGTTTGAAGCTAATCAGTTGTTCCGTCTGTGAATTAATTCTTTCTTCACTTCATTCAATGCAATGACATGTGGTTTGTGGATCAGTAGTTTTTGTCACAAAGAAATGTACTGTCTAGATAGGACGACCTGTGTGTGTTGGTGTAAAGAAATCTTAGAGCAACTATTGCAGACTGCAGAGCCAGCTGGTGGTGCAGTAGTAAGGCAACACTTTATGATGCTGGTTCCACATGGGAAGGTCCCCAGTTCATGTTCTAGGGTCTTCCTGTACATGCCTGGCATGTGTGTGTGCACCCATGGTCTGGGCTGCCTGAGGTTGGGGGTGGATTATGGCTTAAAGACCTTGTTGGGGGTACTCACTCTCTTTCAAAAAAAGAAAAAAGAAGAAGAAGTAAACTTTAAAAAGTTTCCAAAGTGCAAAGGAGTGTTGAGGGGGTAGTAACTACCTGGAGCAAGGAGAAGGAAGAGATTTGCAAAGGGTATTACCTTGGCACACAACAGAAAGGATCCTAAACTAGAATCAGCCTGGTCTTTATTTTGTTCTGATTTTTTATACACAAACTCACCTAGCTGTAATCTGACCTAAATGAATGTTACAATTATAATCACTAGGAATTAGTGTGATCAGAATATGTACAGCAGAAACAAAAAATTAAAAAAACATAAGTATTCTCTCATAGAATCACATTTGTAAGGTTTCTCAGATCCTTTGGAGCATAATGATTGGAAAGACAAAAACAATTTAGCAAAGATTATTTGAAAATAATTTGGGGTGTGTGTGTATCCTTTTTATTTATTTATTTTTATTGTAAGATTTCTTATTTATGTTTAATCATGTACTTCTAAAACTTTTTATTTTTAAATTACTTTTAAAGTGTACAGTATGGTTTTTCAAAGCATGTATACAGTGCATGTCAATCAAGTCAAAGATATTGCCATGTAGATCATCCTTAACAGATAACTTTCCACTCTTGTGTCTGTTAAATGTTTTTTTTTCCTGATCCTCTTCCACCTATTTCCTCTTATCACCACCTTTCTATATAGTCTCTGATATCTATGATTATCTTCCCTACTAAATGTTATATCTTCAAACCTATTTCTTTTTTTTATTTAATTACATTTAATTACTGTACAGCTTTATGGCATGAAAAATGGATTTTCCCAGCGTGAATATAGTGCATATTAGTCAAGTCGAAGATATTACCATGTGTATTATCAATTTTCATTTTTATGTCTAATAAATAATTTTTTTTCTTTTTCTGTTCCCTTCATCCCACTCCCTATTACCTGCCCCCTCCTATACTGTCTCTCTTATCTACGGTTGCCTCCCTGCTGCTATACTTTCTAATCTTTCAGTTTCTGCCATAGAGGGCAAGCATTTGGTGTATATTAAGTAGGCACATATAATGCTTCCCTTTCATAGTTGGAATTGCTCTGATTAGCATTAAATCTTCTATATTTATCCACTTTGTATCAAATGCCAGAGTTTCTTTTTTTTTTTTTTTTAATTTATTTTTTATGGCTGAATAGTAGTCCATAGTGTATATGGCCAAATTTTTTCAATTCATTCATCTGTTCTTGGACATTTGGGTTGATTTAATGTCTTAGCAATTGGGAATAATGCTGCAATAAACATGAATGTGCAAGTGTTTTTCCAACTTAGGGTTTTCCTGTTCTTTGGATAGATACACAGGAATCACAGGAATGGAATTGCTGGGTTGTATGGTAGTTTTTTTTTTTTTTTTTTTTTTTTTTTTTTTGTAGGTTTTTGAAGAGCCTCCATGTTGTCCTCCACAGTGACTGCACTAATTTATATTTCCACCAACAGTAGGAATGTAAATTCCACTTTTTCCACTGCAGCCTTGCCAGCACTTACAGTTCTTTTTAAAAATATATATTTTATTAATTTTTATACAGTCAATCACTGTATATCATTACAGCTTGTAAAATGAACTTTCCCAGCATGGAGACACTGTATATTAGTTTGGCTAAAGATACTGTCATGCATGTTATCATCAGCAGATAATTCTCCATTTTTGTGGAAACATTTCCCTTAAATGTTGTTTTTTTCTTTCCCCCTTGATTCCCTTCCTCTCACCCTCCTCCATATCATTCTTTATTATTTTGCAGTTAAGCTGCTTGAGTTTCTGGTAAATTCTGGTTATCAATCTCTTATCTTGAGGCATAGTTTGAAAATATTCTCCCATTATGAGAGTTGTTGATTCACTATAATTATCGTTTCTTTTGCTGTACAGAGGTTTATTTTTTAGGCTGATATAGTCCCACTTGTCTATTTTCAGGATTATTGTCTGTGCTTTAGGGATTTTATTTAAGAATTTTTTGCCTACACTGATGTCTCAAAGAGTTTGTTTCCCTTCTGTTTTCCACCAATAGTATTATGGTTTGACATTTTACATTTAGATCTTTGATCCACTTTAAGTTTATTTTTGTTATTGGTGAGGAAAGATAGGGATCCAGTTTCATTTTTTTGCAGGTGGATATTCAGATTTTCCAGGAGCAAATACTGAAGAGATTTTCTTTTCCCCACTGAGCTGTCTTGTGCTGTCTGTCAAAAATCAGGTGACTGTATATTTTGGTATCTATTTCTGGGTTTTATTTTCTGTTCCATTGATCTATCTGCCTGTTTTTTTTGCCAGTAACAGGTTATTTTTGTTTGTTTTTAAGAATTATTTATTTACTTTTTATTATTTTTAAATTTTCTATAGGGAACTTGTACTCACTGGACTAAAGTTCTATAGGGAACTTATGCTCACTGGTGAGAGATGGAGAGATATAAACAGAGAAAGAGGGAGAGAGAGCAAGAAAGCAAGCTGCCAGGTCCAGGACTTGAATAGCAGTCCACCATGTGGGAGTCCAGCACCTTAACCACCATGCTACCTGCTGGCCCTACCAAGCTGTTTTGATCATCACAGCTTTGTAATATATTTTGAGGTTGGGAAGTGAGATACTTCCTACTTTATTCTTTTGTACAGTATTGTTTTGGTGATGCAGAGCCCTTTATGATTCCAGACAAATTTTATGATTGTTTTTTCTATTTCTGTGGAGATAATCTCTAGTAATTTGTTTGGAATCACATTAAATTTGTAAATTAATTTGGGTAGAATTGATATTTTGATTATATTAATTCTTCTAATCCATGAACATGGGATATTGGTCAGTTATTTTGTCTTTTTGTTATGTACTTGTAACACAGACACTTCCATGTTTATTGCAGCATTATTCTCAATTGCTAAGATATGAAAACCCAAATGTCCAAGGACAGATGCATGGATTGAAATAATGGGGCCCATATACACTATCGAATACTACTCAGCCATAAAAACAAAATAAAAATGAAACCCTGGAATTTGATACAAAGTGGATGAATATAGAAGATTTAATACTAAGTGGGACTCAAACTGTGGTTGACTACATGGGAGTCCAGCGACTTAACCATTACACCATCTACTGATCCCTGCAATTTGAATTTTAAATGCTATTTAATGAATATTAATACAGTTTTGTTTAATAACACAGGCCCTGCTATACTTTAGACTGAAGACCTTTCTCTTCTTATGCTGAACTATTAGTAGAAAAAGACAATATGAGCTAGCTTTGTGGGCTGATGGTTAATACAGATCCCACATGGCCAAATGCATGGTTCAAGTCTCAGACCTGGAGGCTTTAGAAACATGCCGGGAGCATGTGCTTCCATACTCAAAATCCCCAAATGAGGGGGAGATGGAGGAGAAGGGATTGTGGCGTGACCCCTCACCCCTCTCTCTCTCACAAGTGCACATGCCTTCTAGCCAAGGAAAGAAAAAAAATTTAAAAAATTAAAATATCTGACAGAAAATTAAACCATAATGCAATTTTGTCATGAATTATTTAGGCTCTAACGTTCAGAACATCAGGAGTGTTCAACACAAATGGAATCTGGGAAAGGGATATCCAGCAGATGCTCTGGGATGAATATGGAGAAACTCTCCTCTTCCAAACTCATGCTCTCTTTCTATCTTCATGGGAATCTCTTTTATATTAAATTCTACCTATCATTCAGTCTCTTTATTTGACTCCAGACTGGAGCATCTTATTCCTCTTCAGAAAATGTAGTATGAATTAATTATTATTGTTTTAACCCACTGATTATTTTGAGGGATAATTTATTTTTGGAGCACAAATTTGCCTATGCTAACTAATTCTTTCACCTTCCATGTGCAAGAGCTATATTAATAAAACTAGCATTCAAGATAAGGGAGTTTGTATTGGAAACCTAGTTGAGGCTATGGATTTCTTGAGTCAATTCTTTCCAATTTTATTGTTTGCTCCTTTCTCTGTCTTAAAGTATCATAATTTTAATTATCACACCTATTAATTTTAGCAATCCATAATAGGATGTGGAAAGATTCTCATCTTTTCTCTCTAGCTCACTTCCTTGGATATCCAACAGACTGCAAGTCTCTGTGACAATTATTACAGTGTTATTTCTCCAACGGCTTCTCAATAGTCTGTGAGAATGTAACCACTGGATTCATTCCAGGCATCCTTATCACAAAATCTCCTGACAAAACTGACACCGATTGGCAGATTTGTTTGAAGCTGGAAAAGGGGCCGGAACTAGAAGCACATGGGCTCAATGGTTTTGCTCATTACTTGATTTTGGGAGCAGAAAGGTGTGACAGTGGCCCTCACTTGCTTTCAAAGGGAAGAGACTCTTGCCCTACTGCTTCACTATCTGAATTATTTTTTCAAACTCAAACTATCCTAATTGGGAGTTGAAAGTTGCTTTCTCTGAGGAAATATCATAATCCTGTTCCAGTAGCTTTCTGGTAACTTGGCACAGTAAAGTGCATGACTTTCACAGGTAGGACCATCTTAGCCTTAAATCCTCAAGTGAATTCATTCACTCTTAGAAGTCATGTCAATATTTGTTCCTCAGTGTCTAGCCTAAACTGTTTTCTAGTCCTGTGTTATTAGTGTTCTCGTTCTGTACTTTAACTTCTCAATAGTTACATTATCACTTTTTCTCTACTTAAAGTTATACTCATGGTGTCCCCAAATGATGGAAAAGCTGCTTGCCTACCAATTTAATTATAGTAATTTCTTATGCTGTATAATGGGATAATTCTAGAAAATCAGTTTGGAGGGGCTGGATGGTGGCACAAGAGTAGAATCTGGTGCTATGCAAGGCTGATTCACAGGGGAGGGTTCTGGGTTCACATCTGAGTTCCCTTAAGTGCATCAGGCATGCATGTACCCACAGTCCAGGACTGACTGGAACTGAGGGTAGATCATGGCATTGGGACCCTGTTGGGGTGCTGATTCTTTGTCTCTCTCACTGGTGGGAGAGATAAATATATTTAAATTAAAAGATAATTTGCCAGAGATAAATTTTAAAACCTATAGCAGAACATGGAAGCCATTATTGGTTTCTTCCAGAACTTTCTGTGTGTGCTTGCTGGAGAGAGACAGAGACAGTGAGAGAGAGAGAGAGAGGGAAAATGAGAAAGCACCCTCCATGGGGAATGGCCATGCTACAACCCCTTCTCTTCCATCTATTCTTCCTTTTGGGATTTTGGACACCCATGCACATATTCCCAGTATGTTTCTCAGGCCACCAGATCTGAGACTCCAACAGTACAATTGAATATGTGGGATCCAGCCACCTTAACCACCACA
>NW_006199351.1:107012-112657 GCF_000334495.1 Tupaia belangeri chinensis
CCACGGGGGGGTTGATTTCTCACTTTCTGTCTCTCTGTCTCTCTCTATCTTTCTGGTGAGTGCACACGCCCTATAGCAAAAACCTCTCCAAAAAAATAAATAAATAAAAAATAAAAGAAAGAAGTTGCGAGATTCATGATACATCATCTGTTCAATAATGTTATGCTTTTATTTCTGTCTGGGTCCCAAAGAAACAATCATTTCAATAGGATTAAATCATGATATTTCTTCCTAAGCCAGTCTCTCTTTTTGCATTTCTTGATTTGTTTAGTGGAACTTTATCCTTCCAAGATAAATGAAATTACAAACCATGAACTTTTCCAAGATAAATGCCATTACAAACCATGAACTTTCCAAGTCCCTTGCATTCACAGCACAAAGCTCCCTTCATTGGACCTGTATATCTTCAAGGATCATCCCTTATACAACATGGCCACTATTACTTCCCTGAAGTTCAAATATTAATTTATGGTATATAGCAAATCTCTTTTTTACATTTATATTAGCTTCTTGACATTTGTTCCATTAATATTCACCACATTGCACTGCAATCATATCTTTAAAGATCAGTCTCCTTTGCTTAACTATGAGAATTCTAAGACAGAGACACCATTTATGTGCCTCATTATCTCCAGATCATAGGGCAGAGCCTGTAAACTATTAAGTTCCCAATAAAGGGCTATTAAGAGTTTCTTAGTTCATCTGCTGCCACTAGTCACTCCTTCTATGCTTCAGCCAAACCATGATGTTAAAAGTTTGGGAGGGGGAGGTTCAACCATTGTAGCATGCACTGAACACTGCTACTTTGAAGGCTAAGGACACATGAAAGGCCTAGGATTGATTCCTGGCCCACCTGAAGGAAAAAAAAAAAAAGCTGGACACTGTGATGCATACCTGTAGTCTTAACTATCCAGAAAATTCAGGTAAGATGATTGCAACGCAGTGAGATACTGTCTTTAAAAATACCACACAAACACACACATTTTTTTGGAGGGGGGGGTAAATGGAAAGAATTTTTATTTGAATGAAATGAAATTTCCCTATAATGAAAAATGTTGACCTCTCATAGTTGTACTACCCATTGTGTTGTATTACAACCATCAACAGGCCTATTTCATCTTAATTACTAGATAAGAAAATTAAAACTGTGTCTTCATCTTTTTTATCATTCATCTTATCTATATTTTGAATATAATAAAATTTCCTTACAATGAAAAAATGTAGAGATCTCCATTTGTGAAATAACTTGTCAAAAACACACATTGACACTCTTTTACTTAACAAATAAAGTGAAGACTTCTTAAGCCTGATATTCAAGTCTTCTAAATGCACAACATTCCAAATGTTTCCCAAGAAAATCTACAACTGTACTATTGGTTTTTCTCCTTGTGTCAGTGTCTCATCATGTTTTCTTATAGTATTTTCTCTACTTCAAGTGATTCCTTCATTTTTATTCATCTTTGAGCCCCATCTTTATATACTCAACAATGTAGTTGGAGTATCCCTCCTATCCTCAGTCATTCAGTAAGCCTTTATGTTATTCCAATGTCCCAGATATCATGTGTAGCAGAGAACATATAAAAATAGTACATGTCATTGTACCCTAAAGAATTCAATTCTGGTAGATAGATGTGCACAACTGAGACAGTGCATGTAACTTATTCAACAATTCGCCTACATTGGAACTCCCATAGAATCATGTCTATACCTCTCTCAGGAGCACATTACTTGATACTCTGTATCACAATGATAATGAGCTTATTTTATCTTCATTATTTTTTTTTAATTTTGCCAGAAAGTCTGTGCACCTGTCAAACAGAGACAAAGAGGGAGAAGGAAAGTGAGAAAGCACCGTTATGGGAGATGGTCACGCTGCAATCCTTTCTCCATTTCTCGCTCCTTTCCAGTTTTGGGCATGCATGCACACATTCCCAGCATGCTTTTCAAGCTGCCAGGTCTTGGACTTGAACCATTAGTCAGCCATATAGAATCCAGCTGTCTTAATTATCACATCATTGGCTGACCCATACCTTCATTATTAAATAAGAAAATTATAACTACTTCATTCACCTTTTTTATCCAAGAGATCCTTACAAATGCCTTCTGTTAACATAGTACCTAATTGATTTGTGTTTGTTGAGTTGATGAATAATTTTGGATTGAATTGCCTTGAATTTTCACTTCAGAAATACTGAGCATTTGAACTCTTGGTATTTGACTCATTTCTCATTCATGAGAGCTTCCTAATTCCTTGTTCATGAGGGCTTCTGAATGTGCTGTTTCACACATTAGCATATTCACAAGAGGAAAGCTGGGGAGCCATTTAAACCTAAGGTGAAATCATCAAGACTTTGATAACCATCATGCCACATATTCTCCTGACATTATTGTTCTATATTTTTCAATGTGTTACTAGCATATGCTGCTAAAACAAGTGCAAACTCCCTAACTTTTAATGCCATCCTTGCTCAGGCCACTGGAAACACTGTGGGGTTTCTAACAAGAGAACGAATCAAGGCCCACATGCCATAAATGTGTACATCTAAATAATGCTAAAAAACTGTTAAGTAAAACCCATTCAATGATCCCATCTTGACAAGGTAATTTTTTAATCTCCTGGGAGGGGAGTTTCAAATAATAAGTTCTTAGCCTTTTCCCTTCTAGGTTAGAAAGTAGCAGCCCTATTGGCGTCTTTCCTTCTCTTCTCCCTACTTTGCAACCTCCCACACTGAAAGGGTCTTTGCAGAAATTGGACATCCCACATACAGGTTAAGATGGTATCACACCTTCCCTGGTAACATCCACTGCTTGGTTAGTCCTTGGGCCTTAGGGGTGTATACAAGAAAGGCAGATCTGCATTCAGTGTTGAGGGGCTCAGTATGAAGCCCACACAACCTGGTGAGTGGACTCAGGGTTATTTGAGAAAGGAATTCCTAGGACATGAGTACTCAGATTGTAGAAGTGGGGTGCTAGCAATGCTATTAGGAACCTTGTAAAAGAGGCTACTCTATGGGCCTTTGTTGTTTGGGCCTAAGGCAATGCTTCTGTACCCTCTACATCTGCCCTCAACATACTCTTTTACTCTCATAAAGGTATAATCGCTATTGTATATTTAGTAACTTAATGTCCATTTTTAGGAAAGGTAATCTTCTTACCCTTGAGAAAGCTACAGTCAAACAAGTACATGTAATGAGTATATTCAATGGATCTTGAATACTTAAAATACACAGTAGAATGTTTTGCTCATAGTTCAGGAATAAAAAGAATAAAAGCAAAGTCTGAATTTTTTTTATAAAATTGTTTTTATATGAATGGGTCAACTAGGAAATAAAACAAAGAAACTCACGTAATTGTTTAAAAATACGAGATTATCTATGGAAAATTAGAATAAAAATAGCTAAAATTATTGAGACAGCTTGATAACTAGAATCAGTCTGTCAAAAGCATCTATAGATGCATTAGAGAATAATGTAATCTCCACTTGATAAATTAAAATCCCTTGACAGACTTGCTCAAGCTTTCATAAAATTTGGTTTAAAATATCATAAAATGTAGTTTGGTAAATTATCCACTGAATGGAGATGGAAGTTTTTTACAAACCATAAATAATTTATAATGCCATCCTTCTCAATGATAATGATGACATTGCTTCTTTAGATTTCAAAATGTAAGCAAATTTAATGATTTCATTTTTAGGAATAATATAACTTTGGAAGGGTTATGATTTGATATTTGTGGATGGTAACAGACAAACAGTGGACATATCATTGAATAGAGACCTCAGTTTGAGTTGAAAATCAGCACTCAGCTGATGTATGACTTTGGACAATTTGAAATATTTGAGAAACAATATCCACCATAAAAAAAGAATAAGAATATTTCATCTTATTGTAGTAAAGACTAAATTAGGCCATATGTGAAAGTATTTTATAAAAATCAATGTGTCATGAAATTGTTATAAAGCAATAGTAATGCTATTTGTTTTAATTACCTCTCCTTATGATTTCTGAATAAGTCATATGTGAAGACTATATCAATTAATAGCTGATTTACTTCTTTTCAGTTCAGTAGAAGATAATTGCTCAAATCTGGAACCTGCATAATTCTGCCTCAGTCATTAAAATGACTGCTCCGAACCAAGATGTCATTTTCCTAGTTGATGCTTTCATCTTAACAAGCAATTAGGATCAATTATATCATCATCATTTGATTGTTTGACAACTGAGACCTTCATAGCTAAAATAATTATCTCAGCTGTGTTTTAGTAAATTTTGTCATACTGTATAAACCTCAATATCATATTAATACATTTGTTATTCTTAAGAGAGTTAAAGTATACATTACTAAAATATAAACAACAAAGGTAAGTAAAATGATCATACTGTATTGTACAATGTGTGTTCTGAGAGAGAAAAGAGATATTATATTGCCATACATATTCCAGAAGCATAAATAAGTCAACAAATGAAGTAGAGACTTTTCAAACTAGGAAAAAACAACATTCTGTTGGATAGTCAACAATCAAGATCAAGCTAATTATATATCCATGAGTCAATTATGGATATTAAGTAGAAATTTGAAGTAGTTAATGAAGAATCAGAATTCAAAATGAGATCTGTGTAGCTGATATTAAATACAACTGAGTATTAATTTTGTGTGACATTCATGATCATTAGTGTGCATCTGTGTAAAAACCTGGCTCCAGAAAAGTCTGTGACACAAATAAATTTCTTTGATCTCCACTATGTTCTCTGCACCCCGTAAGCTTTGATATGTTGTGTTTTCATTTTTGTTTGTCTTGAGATATTTTAAAAATTCTTTTATTTTCCTTTGACCCAAAGGTTGTTCAAGAGTCTGTAACTTAGTTTCCACATATTCATGAATTTTTCTGTTTCCTTACTGTTGTTTATTTCTAATTTTATTCCATTGAGGTTAGACAAGATTCTTGGAGTGATTTCAATATTCTTGAATTTGTGAAGACATGTTTTGTGACTGTTGTAGTCATGGTTTTCTAGAGAAACAGAACTGGTAGAATATATATTGAAATACATGCAAAGGGATTTGTTAGAATTGTTTCACTTGTTCATGATTGCTGAGAAATCCCATAATAGACCTTGTGCAGACTAGAAAACTAGAAAAGCTGCAGCATGATTCAGTCCAAGTATAAGGGATCCAGAATCAAGGAAACTGATGATGTAACTCTCAGTTCAGAGCTAGATAAAGACTATACAGCCTGAGAGGCTGCTATTGTGAATCTGCAGTGTAGAGGCCAGCAAACATGGAATTATGATACCCAAAGGTAGGAAGAAAGGATCTTCCAGCTCTGAGAATGAAAGGATAGGGATTCACACTTCCTCACTTTGTTTCTTTCAGAACTGGATGGTGCCCACCCATATACAGGGCAGATATTTCCAGCTCAGCCTATTAACTCGCACATCAATTATTTCTGGAAACACTCTTACAGGAACTTTAATGTAAAGCATAACCACTTGTGTTTCTCTTTCAGTAGAAGATGGACTACTGAAACCTTAATACTGTGACTACTGAAATATATAAAATAAATAATAATTTACCAGCTACTTGAATATTTTTAAATTGGTTGAAGTTAGCCATTCATGTTGACATCCAAATCAACCATTACAGTG
>NW_006199351.1:116113-117192 GCF_000334495.1 Tupaia belangeri chinensis
GGTTGAATACTGAAGCCTGTTAGTATTATTGTATTGCTATCTATTCTTCCTTTAAGGTCTGTCAATGTTTGCTTTATATGTTTATATGCTTTAATGTTGGGTATATATGTATATATATATATATATAATATATATATATACATATTTATAAAAGTCAAATGGACTCCTTTTTATTACAATGACCTTCTTTACCTCATGTGACAGTTTTAAGTATATATATATATATATAAAAGAGAGAGAGAGAGAAATAAGTACCCTTGACAGGGTGTCATCATGCTCATTCTCCTCTAACACTCCAACAAGCCAGGATCACTAGTGTGCACATGTGTATGCATCATGTTTCAGGCTGACCCAAAACCTGAACCATGACCTTCTATGTGGCTTCAGCATTGCACAATAGTGTCTCACAGCTTGCTCCACCATACCTGGGCCTTAATGTCTATTTTGTGTGAAATAAGTATAGCCACCCATGCTCTCTTTTGGCTATCTTTTGTATAAAATATTTTTCCCCAGTCTCTTAACTTTCATTCTATGTTTTTTTTTTTTTAAATTTAACAGAGTTTGAGAAAAAAATATTTGAACTGAGAAGCCCCCAGAATGACTTCTGAGGAATTCCAAATAGTCACATAGTGGGGTGACATTTATGTGAAAGAAAGTTTAAGTAATGTATACAAAAACTGAAGTGAACGCATGAGGTAGATAAATAATTGAATTGCTTATAGCTTGATGTTTGCCTGCATTAACTCAGTTTAAAGAGTGGGCTATCTATGATTTACTGAATGTGACTGTTGTGATTGGCTATAACTCAGCAACTTGTTAAGTAAGCAGACTTCCAGTGAGGTTGTGACTTGTTTACTCAAGGATCAGAGTATAGGAGTCATATTAGGTCAATATAGTTTTTAACAATCTGCCCCCCCCTTTAGTCAGCCTCTTAATTTTAAGAGACTGACTGAACCTTAACTCATTGGTGCCACTCTCTGTCACCACCATAAATGACTTCTTGCTCCCAGCATAGAATTCACAAGTTTCTTCTGGTCTCAGGCATGGAATTCACAAGTCATGATGTCACACAAGTTGAA
>NW_006199351.1:117244-144542 GCF_000334495.1 Tupaia belangeri chinensis
AGCATTTTTTAAAATTTTATCTATTTATTTATTTACATTTATATATATATATTCCATCATATTATTTAGCTTACAAGGTGAACATTTCAATATGTGGATATTTCTCCTGTATGTTTTTACTATGTGGTTAAAATAAGACCATTCAGCATTTGGTGAACGGCTGCATACAAAACATTTAAGACTTGAGAGGATACAGCACAGCAGAGGGACTAATGTGATGATCAAATTATACTCCTTAACAAAAGTTCCTATGAAACAAACTGAACAGAATTAAAGAAATTAAAGTTCAAACAACATAGGAAATTCAACAATATTTGCATCTAGTTGGTCAGGATCATTGTCCGACGTATGATGATGATTAAAGATTATTGTTTGTAAAATGGCCTGATTTAAAGAGTGAGATCTTAATTCTATAGAGTCTCTTATAGACGTTCTACTCATATAGATTGATTTTGCATTTTATTAATTATCCATTCAGCCACTCTATATCTTTTCATTGGTGAATTCAATTAATTTACATTTATATTTAGAGTAATTATGGATTGTTAAAGATCCGCAACTACTACTTTGTTGTTTTCTATTTGTTTTATAGATCTTTTGTTCTTTTCTTCCTCTTGATGTTTCCTCTGTTATTTTATGTGTTTTTTTTTTTTTTTTAAATAGTGATATATCTTCAATCTTTTCTCTTTATCTTTTTTGTATTTACTATAGGTCTTTTGTTTGTAGTTCCCATAAGGCTTGCATAAAACATTTATCATTATGAAAATATATTTAAGCTGATAAAAACATTATATACAAAAATTCTGCACTTTCACTCTCCCATAGCTACAAATACTTTATATTATTGTTATCAGTATTTACTTCTTTTCATATTATGAATATGCTAACAATTTTCTGTAGTTTTAGTTATTCTTAATACTTTTGACTTTCAACTCTTATGTTAGGGTTAAAAGTGATCTCAGTACTATCATTACAGTATTAAAGTACTCTGTTTGTCCATATATTTGTCTTTATAAGTGATGTTTAGACTTTCATATAATTTCTTGTTGCTGCTTAGTATCTTTTCACTTAAACTTGAATAACTCCCTTTGGCACTTCCTGTGAGGTAGGATTAATGGAGATGCACTTCCTCAGTTTCTGTTTTTCTGTGAAAGTCTTGATCATTCCTTCATTGCTTTCTTTCTTTCGTTTTTTTTTTTTTTTTTTTTTGAGAGATTTTTTGCTATAAGGTACATGTGCTCGCCAGACAGACAGAGAGTGATGGAGAGAAAAAAAGTGAGAAATCATCCCACAGGAGGATGGCCCTGCTTCAATCCCTTCTCTTCCATTTTCCTCTCAGGATTTTGGGCGCACACGCACACGCACTCTGAGTTTGAAGACTCTGGTCCAGGACTCAAACCATGGTCAGCCATGTGGGAGTCCTGTCCCTTAACCATCAGGCCTTCTGCTGGCGCCTCTCCTTCATTTTCAAAGGACAGTTTTGTCAAGTATACTTTTCTTTATAGGGCAGGTTGTTTTGTTTTGTTTTGTTTTGTTTTGTTTCCCCAAGACATTGAATATATTACCCAACTCTCTCCTGACCTGCAAGATTTCTTCTGAGAAATATAACTACAAATACTGAGGAAAGTAGCTGTTCCTGTTGGAAGATAATTCTTCATGGTGTCTAGGGTTTCTATATATCTTGCAGTGAGTGGCACTGTCTTTGTTTAAACTTTTTTTTGGGGGGTAGAGGTTTTTGCTATAGGGTGCGTGTACTCACCAGAAAGACAGAGAGAGACCGAGAGACAGAAAGCGAGAAATCATCTCCCAGGGGGGATGGCCACACCACAATCTCTTCTCCATTTTCCTCTCCGGATCTTGGTGGGCACACACGCACACGCTCCCGGCGTGAGTTCAAGCCCCCAGGTCTGGGACTCGAACCGTGGTCGACTACATGGGAGTCCAGTGACATAGCCATTACACCAACTGCTGGTCCCTGCTTAAACTATATTTTTAAAGATTTGCTTCAAAGTGAATAGTCTTGAAAGATTGAGAGACTGTTAGATGCCCATCTTAGAATTCTACTTATAAACCTATTACAAAAATTTGAGTGCTCTGAGCTTGAGATCCCTCTTCTGTAACACAGTCTATTGAGTATGTGTCATCTTGCTTTCTTTTCATTTTTCTGTGAGACATGTGCTCAGGACACTTTTTAAATGTTGGTACTCTGACCAATGCTACTGCTGTGACTAAAAAATCGGGACTCAGGGTCTAACTTCTGCCAGCAACATTAAATTGTAGAAAGCTTACGTTTTAGCTTGAAAATAGGGTAAAATCTCAATCTTTTCATAGATTTTGACAGTTTCTAAAAATAGGTTACTGGTTTAGCAGGTTCAAAATTTAGATTCAATACAAAATAATTTCCAGAGCAAGCGTATTACAGAGTTTTAGAATGCTTACTAATGAATTAAAGTGAATAAAACTATAATGCAGCTCATAGTTTGAGATGATTCTAAAAGTATTTTGAGTTTATACTTTTAGTTCAGCTATGACTAAATTGCTCTAATTATTAGAGGTTGTTGAAGTAATCCAGAGATAGGAAATGCATGAATATATGAAATAATACTTGACCAATTCTGAAATTCTTAATAAAATAAAGGGAAAAATCTGTTACGTGTATGACAATAAATTTATTAGTCACCCTTCTATTCATTACTATTGAATTAACTTATAATTACATAACAGACACAATACGATAGGCACAGATAGTACCAAACAAGAAATGCAGCTCAAAAAAATAAGTCAAGTTGCAAAGAAAAAATCTGGAAAAAAATTGACTAAGAAAATATAAACATTTCTCTATCATGGTATAATGAAAAGTAAAAGATTAATATTTTTTGCTCTGACTTTTTATTAAAATATATTTTACCATTTAGTTTTTACTTCAGCCTTGGCCCTCGCAAGTCCAAAGAGATGAGTACTTAATTGAACCTAATTCCTGACATCCTTAAATTTTTGGTTGATTAAAAGCCCAGAGGGGTCCAGCCCCATAGCTTAGTGCTTAAGGGAGATGGATACTACACATCTGACTGTGTTTCAAGTCCCAGTCCTACCAGCTAGAAAAACACTGGATACAGCTAAAAAAAATTCTTATAGCATGGAGAAACAAAAGAGAAAGGATTACAGCATGACCACACATCAAGTAGGGGCTGCTTCCTCTCTTTCATGAGCACACACACTCTGTAACAATTAAAAAAAAGACAAACACAAAAAAATGCCCAGGCAATATAAGAAATTACTAGTAAATCTAATAATGTGTGTCCTGTCACTGATACCCTCAGGTATGTCAATTGGACTTTATACTCAATACTTGAATTTTCACATTGAAATATAGGTGAATACCTTAGATTTAATTTGAAGTTAAAATATTATTTTATATGTTGATATTTATTGAAATGTAGAGGTATATTTCTAATTGTAAGAGCAAAATACTACAATCATGAAAGTGATGAAAATAATTTTATATAATTATGGTGAAATAACAAGGAAAATTTTGAAACCTAGTAAAACATTCAGATGGTGTACATATGCTAGATATTTTAAAGAATATCATATTCCTTTACAATATTAAATGCTCATAAAAATTTAATAATATAAAGCATAATAATGACTATGCTATAAAATGATACTAAAGTTGGTATTTTTGATGAGCTAGTGCTGACAGTATTAGACAAATTATGATTAACGAATCATATCTACTTTTTAATTGTTTTACTTCATTGGATCATAATTTGTTCAAGGAAAAAGACCTTTCTGTTAGTTTTTCAAATCTTGAGAGATGACTTAAAAACAGAATGTTAAATTTACCACCAAACAATTACATTAGGATGAGTAACTCCAAAATCATATGCAGCAGTATTCAATATAAATATTGACTCCAGAAATAAAAATGAACATAAAAAAGTGTGACTTAAAACTTTTAAATGAAAGTATATCACTGGTAAATCAGGTTCACAAATGAGAAGGGGAAATGAATCAAACCTTATCATTATGGATTACCACCAAACCATAAAGATAAACTGTAAGATGAAGAAAACAAAAATATATAACACAATCAGAAAACAATGAACAAAATGACAGAAATTGTTATCAATAATAACCTAGAAACCAGCTGCAGTGGTACAGTGATAACACAGTGCTGTGAGATGCTGAGACCATACAGGAAGGTTCCAAGTTCCCCCTGTGCACACTGGACATGGCAGCCCCTAGGTCACAATCTGTCCAACCCTTCTTATGGAGCTAAGAGCCAAGCATGGAGGGCAGTGTATAGCATAGGGGGAAAAAAACGAGGTTGAAATTGTTAGTGCTTTGGAATCATTATTTGCCCAACACTTTCTCACATGTCAGTTTACCTTACAATAAATCCTTGTGCTCCTTTGTTCATGTTTTAGTCTCACCAATCATATCCTCAAACAATTTATATGAACTAACAACATCCTTTGTCATAAGAAAGATGCAAATGAAAATCACAATGAGATATCACTTAACTCTTGTCAGAGTGGCTAAGATTAAAAAAAAATAAAGAATGATAAAAGCTAGTGAGGCTGTGGTGAAAAGGGAACTCTCCTACACTGTTGATGGGAATGTAAATTAGTACAGCCATGTGGAGAATGATATAAAGTTTACTCAAAGACCTATAAATAGAGCTATGATACCATTCAGCAATTATACTCTTGGGTATCCATCCAAAGGATAGGAATACATTCAGTTGGAAAAACACTTGCACAGCCATGTTTATTGCAGTGTTATTCCCAATTGCTAAGACATAGAATCAACCCAAATGTTCATAAACAGATGAATGACTGAAAAAGTGTGGCACATATACACTATGGAATACTACTCAGCCATAAAAACAGTGAGACCCTGACATTAGATAGAAAATGGACAAATAGGAAAGACTTAATACTAAACGAAGTCAAGCTATGAGAGGAATTTTATATCCTCGCTCAGTATATACTGAATGTCTGCACTTTATGGCAGAAATGGAGAGATCGGAAGGTATTAAAGCATGGAGAGCAACTGTGGATACTAAAGACAGCGTGGGGGGAAATGGGGAAAAAGGGAGGGAAAGAATCAAGGGGAAAAATTAACAAAACATTTAATGGACACAAAAATAGAAAATTATCTGTTGATGATAATACGTATAGTAATATTTTTTACTGGACTAATATATAGTGTATTCATGCTGGGAAAATTCATTTTGTATGCTGTTAAGATATACAGTGATTGAATGCAAAAAAAAAGAAAATGAGAGAAAAATTTATATGAGCTAAAATAAACTGTAAGAGACAACGTCATTACGTAATGATTCTATGCACATCTGGATAATAACATCTAATTGCCATGCTTGTGTTGCCATGAGAAATATATTTATCCTTTCTGTTGGAAAAGGTAGGTTACTTAGAGAAAAGAAAACATGGTGCACTAAACTCAATTGGGGTTTGCAGAGAGGGCTTCCTTTTTTATTATTTATTTACATTTAATTGTCACACATCTTTATAGTGCATAACATGGTTTTTCAAAACATGTATGCAGTGTGATTAAATAAAATATATTACCATATACATAATTTTCAACAGATAACTTTAAATTCTTGCATCTGTTAAATGTTTTTTTTTTATTCCTTGAGCTCCTCCCCCACAACCACTACAATGCACCCCATCCTATACAGTCTCTCGTGTCTTCAGTTGACCTCCTTACTATTAGTTGTCAAGAAAGTTATGACATATTTTTCTATTTTTTGTAATGGAAAAATGCATCATGACTTTCCCGACAACCCAATATTTATATCTTCAAATCTTTTAATTTCTGCCACTGTATCAGTAGCAATAAACTGTTCCAGGCTCTTCAGCTAAAGGAAGTGAATAACCTTAGGAACAACTAAAAAAATACAGGGAGGTGCTGCAGCAAAAATAGTGGAAGAAAACAAGATGTGAGATGAAGCTGAAGAGGTTGGGAGGATAATCTATTCTTTGTCTGTTCATGCCTGTAAAAGATTTGGGCCTTTATTTTAATATAAATTTAAAAACTACATAATGTATTTAGGAAACAAAATAATGTGAACTTCAACGTTTTTACCTAGAAAAATTACTGCAAGAGGTAAAGAATTGATGAAGGAAATCAAATTAGCAAAGGATGGATTGATAATTAATCAATAATTTAAAAAAAATTGTTTAATTTAGAAAAAAAAAAGGATTGCATTTGCTCCACTTGATGTTTTCTGTGACAGACAACAAGGGAAATCTTAGATTACTAATTGAGGCACAATTTCTACTCGGCTCCTTGAACTGCAGACAGTCTGGATGCAAATAAACCATTTGTGAAGTGTAAACTGCATGTACTCAGGCCTACATAGTAATGACAAATATCACACGCTTTAATAAAGGTAGAAAATACCCAAATCAAATATTATCCACAAAATATGGAAAGACACATGGCTTTATTTTATTAGGCTGACAGAAAACTTAGAGAAGTTCTATTGAACTTATCCTTTAGTTTATTTTCCAGAAGATCTTAGATTATGGTAGCAAGCAAAACAAGAAAATTATAGTTTTCTGAACTGCCAGACTAAAATACCTTTCTCTGAAAAGACAGGTGGTTTCTTTTATACATAGTTTAATGCCAAAGCTACAATTTTTCATTTATTTTCCTTTGTCATTCCGTATGCAGGTTATTTGCCCCAATTTAATGACATTTGCTCTTTGTCAGAGGAAATCCCATTGCAGACTCATAGTAAAAACATTTCTTTTCCTAAAGCATGTTATAAAAACTGTCCTTGTCACTCGTCTTTGACGTTGGCCACTTCATATAGAACTTCATTGTCAAATTCTTGAAAGCCTCTGTGATTCAGCTCCAATAGATTGTATGAGGCAAGAGTGTCTTAAACTGCTCTTGTTTAAAACACCTTTCCCTGGGATGAGCACTTGGCATAATGGCTATGTCACTGAACTCCCATGTGGTTGACCGCAGTTCGAGTCCCAGTTGCTTGAAGCAGTTCGAGTCCCGGTTGCTTGAAGCTCACGCTGGGCGCATGTGCATGTGTGCCCAAGATCCTGAGAGGAGGATGGAGGAGAGGGTATTGTGGTGTGGCTATCCCCCCTGGGGGTGATTTCTTGCTTTCCGTCTCTCTATCTCCTCTCTCTGTCTTTCTGGTGAGTGCACGCGCCCTATAGCAAAAACCTCTCTAAAACAAACAAACAAACAAACAAAACAACACCTTTCCCTAAATGGCTCACATACCTGAAAGTTTACATACTTCAAATAGAAAAGATCAAGCTCCACAATCTTTGCTACCGGAATAGTTATTGCAACAGATTTTGCTTTTAGGGAGTGAAGAGAGAGCTTAGTTTGAGCAAACACACAACTCATAGGTGAGGCGGAAGTCCTAAATGCAAACTGTTATACATTGGATAGTTTGCACCGCAGTTTAGGCTGCACATAATTCTCTTCAACCAGCTCAGTTTTGATTTACTCTTTACCAATTTTCTTTACTATGATTTTAAAAAATTAAACTTACTGCTTGAAGATCACACCTTTCTCCCCAGAGATACAATTGTACATTGTCTACAGTGCTATTTGGGAAATAGGTTCAGTATAATGTATAATTTATTATGTCTGTTCATTTGCAAAGGGCCTGCTTATTTTATTACAAATATTTGTATATATCTCTTCAATAAACAGGTGAAACACTCTCTGTTCTCATTTTATTCTTCCAAGTAGTTAAACATTAGAGTATCTTTTTTATTCTGCAATGCCTTCTTATTGTCTTGCCAGGCTGTGTTAGGCTGAAGGTCCTTCTTTACTTATCAGGAACACAGAATGCCAGCGCTGTGGGGCCATAAGAGCACTTCCTAAAACTGATAACAGAAGGAATGGTGCCCACATGTTCATCACACTTACTGGGCTACATTATCTTTTTCTTTCTTTTTTTTTCTTTTTTTTTTTTTCTTGAGAGGGTTTTGCTATAGGGCATGTACGCTCACCAGAAATACAGAGAGAGACAGAGAGACAGAAAGTGAGAAATCACCCCTCGGGGGGATGGCCATGCTGCAATCCCTTCTTCTCCGTTTTCCTCTCAGGATCTTGGGCATGCATGCACACATGCCTGGCATGAGTTAAAGCCACTGGGTACAGGACTCGAACCGTGGTTGACTACATGGAAGTACAGTGACATAGCGATTACACCAACTGCTGATCCCCGTATTATCTCTTTTAACTGTCACAAGTGGTTAGTTCTTTCTCTAGCACTAATCCGTGCTTAGAACCTATCGAATTGCAAATAGCAGAAGAAATCCAGAAAGAGGGAATACATGAAGTTTGCACCATGAACAGGATGGGAAAAACACCCTCAACATGGTTTGAAGACCTTTTTTTCAATTTCTGGGCTACTCAGCACATGACAGAGTTCATTTTATCCTCTCTCTATATATCGGTTCAAGAGAAAACTTGATTACATTTTACTTTCAGTTGTACTTGTTATTTCTTAAACCCAATTCGAATTACTTCTTTAAATTTAAGAAAGTCTCTTGGACTTACGAAAATGTATAAAGGGGATAAAGATTGCATAAATTTAGAAAATATTAGGATGCTTTCTGTGATTAGAATAAGGTTTGGTATACTTAGTCATTGTGACAATATTTATTGAGTGCTTCCAGCTAACATGAAATAAAGCAGAGAAGTATACATTACTTTAAAAAGGTGTCATTTGACTCTTAACCCTATAAGGACAAATACAGGGTTGGATTCATCTTTGTTCAGGGCATATAAAATTATTCAATAAATATTTACTGATTAGACACAACAATATTTAATGCGTCTTTCTAGAAGTGTACCAAAAGGCATAAGTATGCTTTTTAAAGCATAGGAAACAATTAGCTTTTTCATGGAAGCACAGAGAGACCGCACAGTCATATGGTGATAGAAAAGTCGAGATACAGTCACCATGGGGGCTTTGCTGGTTGTTGTTTTCTGCTAAAATCAGATGTCATTTACTGGTGAGAGAAAATCATAATTATAAATATTCCCTGTGTTCTCCTGGGGAAATGAGCTAGAATTGTAGATTCCTTGGGCTCTCAGTGACCTTAGGGGGTTATTATATGAGTATTTAGCAGGAATCCCAGATATCTCTGAAGCAGGAGATCCATGAATCACACCTTGAAGAATGTTGTTCTAAAATATGAGAGGCAAAAGTTAAGAAAAAACCTTGACAAATAGATGATTATTTGAAAAGGAAGTAAAACTATAAACATTTCTATAGGCATGAAGTAGGATGGGAATAGGGTTAGAAGGTCTCAACAAGAGAAATTCTTCAAATAAGTTTACAGGCAGGCGAATATGAGAGAGAAAAATAGGGGTATCTTTAGAAGACGTTTATCAGTTGCAGTTCTGAAGAAAAGATGTGTATCAGATGTCTGTTGTCATTTCCTCCAAATAACCCCCACAACACAGTGCTACTCACTGGCCTCACTGATTTCACCATGCACCAAGCTCCCACCCTCTCTCTCAGATGACAGCAACTCCACATAACTAGTTTCTCTGCATCCATGATGGATCCCTACAATCTAGTCTCAAATAGAAAAACAAATAGACAAAATCAAACAAATCCAAAGACAGAGTTCTTCTGTTAAAACCTGTTGGATCATATCCCTTCGCTACTCAAAATCCTTGTCTTCCTTTCATTAACAGTCAAAAGACAGGCCCAGCTGTGATAGCATAGCACCGGTTGATGCCGCTACTTGGCAGGCTGAGGCTGCTTGGGAGGCTTGGGTTCAATTCCTATCCAGCCCTAAAAAAATGTGTGTAGTAGCACATCCTCCTCTAATATATTTTCATAGCACTTACATATATTTACATGACATAATAATTTACTGTTAATATTTGTTGTTTATTGTTTCCTCTCTTCTTAGGTGTATGCTCTATGAATTCATCAATCATTGTAATTTTTTTTTGAGAGGTTTTTACTGTAGGTCGTGTGTACTCACCAGAAAGACAGAGAGAGACAGAGAGACAGAAAGCGAGAAATCACCCCCAGGGGGGATGGCAATGACATAATCCCTTCTCCTTCATTCTCCTCTCAGCATCTTGGGCATGCACACACACATGTCCACCGGGTCTGGGACTCGAACTGCTATTGACTACATGGGAGTCCAGTGACATAGCTATTGTGCCAACTGCTGGCCCCCAATCATTGTATGTTTTATTTACTGGTGTGTTTCCAGAACTTGGAACAGTTCCTAATATATAGTAATCATTCAGATGTATGTACAAGAATAAATGAGTGAGTTAGTGAAGTGTTTGGATGTATATGCTGAATTATATCCATAGATTTTTTTTATCCAGCTGGATATAAAGAAAGGTCTGTGCATTTCCCTGATGATAAGCTATGTTGAGCTTTTTTAAAATATACATACTTTCTTAAATGTCTATTAAAGTCTTTTAGCCATTTTAAAGTCAGGTTATTTATTAACTTGGCTATGAGTTGTAGGAATTTCTTATATGAGGGGTATTCAAACAGTTTATGGAAAATGCATATTGTGAAGCAAGTATGCAGGGATTTCAAAAAAATTTTTGCATGAAAATAAAATCATACTTTAATACATTTTTCATAACATTTTTGAAATCTCCTTGTATAGTTTCAATTTCTTTTACCTCTTAATAAATTAATGATTTGTAAATATACTCTTCTATTTCATAGGTTTCACTTTTTTTTTTTTTGGAGAGGTTTTCACTATAGGGCGCGTGCACTTGCCAGACAGACAGAGACATAGAGACAGAAAGCGAGAAATCACCCCCCAGGGGGGATGGTCACGCCGCAATCCCTTCTCCTCCATTCTCCTCTTGGGATCTTGGGCACGCATGCACACACGCCCGGCATGAGTTTAAGCCACCGGGTCCGGGACGCGAACGGCGGTCGACTATGTAGGAATCCAGCGACATAGCCATTACGCTAACTGCTGGTTCCCCGTTTCACTGTTTTAATTGTTCCCTTTCCTATGCAGAAGCTTTTTAGTTTGATATAGTCCTACTTGTCTGGCTTTGCTTTTGTGACCTGTGCTTTTGGTGTCATATCCAAGACAAATGTCAAGTAGTGTTTGCTCAATCTTTTCTTTTCTCTCTTTTTTAATTCATGGTAGAGCAAGTGCATATGAGGGAGTGAGAAAGTTATGGGCACCCTCCACAGGGTTTGGTCTTATAGTAATCCCTTTCCTTCAGTTCTTCAACTCACTGAATCTTGGGCACTAGTGCATGTACCCAGTATGTTTCAGGCTGACTGAGCGGGAATTCAAACTGTGGATCACCATGTGAGATCTGGCTCCTCTTGAGTAGTACATTACCACTGTGCCATGAATTGGCTCTCTTCAATATTTTCTTCTAGGAGTTTTATAGAGTCATTTAAATCTTTCATCCATTTTGAGTAGATTTTTACATATGGTGTAAGATTATGGATCTGATTTCATTCTTTTGCATGTGGACATCCCAGTTTTCCTACCATTACTTGTAAAGAAATTATCCTTTTTACATTGTATATTTTTGGCATTCTTGTTAAAGATCAGTGGACCATAGATGCATGAGTTTGTTTCTGGGATTTCTATTTTGTTTGGTGCTCAGTCTGTCTTTATTCTGGCATTATACAGTTTTATTTACTATAGATATGTAAAATATTTTTATTTTATTTACTTGTTCTTTTATTTTTTTGCTATAGGACCCTTGTGCTTGAGAGAGAGAGAGAGAGAGAAAGTAAGAAATTTCCCCCTAGCAGAGGGGATAGCCACATCGCAATCCCTTCTCCATTCTCTTCTTGGGATTTTGGGTGTTTTTTTTTTCTTTTAATTATTTTTTTCCTTTTAAATTTATTGATTTTACATTCATTCACTGAACATCATCACAACATACAAAATCTGATTTCCCACTGTATATTTGCTTAATCATATGTTATTGCCAACAAATAATTTTCCATTTCTTGGTTCTTATGTACTTTTTCTTTCTTTTTTTCTGTTTCCTATTTCTCATCCTCTGCCATTTCCCACCCTCCTCCCACATTGTCACTGGTATCTACAGTTGCTTTTCATTCAAGTCATTAAGTCTGAGACTTAAACTGCTCAGATGGCCATGTGGGATCCAGCTGCCTTTACCACGCCAGTGGGTTGCCTGATTTGTAGTATAATTTGAAATCAGAAAATATAATGCCTCTAGCTTTGTTCTTTCTAAAATCACCTTGGGAAGAAGGAAATCCTGCCAGTTACAACAACATGTATAAACCCAGAATACATTATGCTCTCAGTAAGACAAGCCAGACAAAGAAAGATAAATACTACACGATTCCATTTACATCTGAAACAGTCAGACTCAAAGAAATAGGGAATAGAATGGTGTTTACTAGAGTCTGGAAATTGGGAGAAATAGAGATATGTTGCTCAAAGTGTAAAATTTTCAATTAGAAGAATACCTTAGTACTAATAATTTTGGAGTTCTAATACATAGCATGGTAATTATGGTTAATAAGAATGTGCTATATACTTGAAATTTGCTAAGACAATAGATCTTACATGTTCTCATCATAAAAATAGTACATGACATGATTGATATGGTAATTACCTTGATTGTGGCATTCATTTCACAATGTATATATATTCAAAAGTCACATTGTATACCTCAAATACATACAATATTTATTTGTCAACCATACCTCAATAAAGCCTAGAAAAAAAGAATAAAAGAGAACCTAATGATGGAAGAGTAATAGATTAGGGGAAAGATGCAGTAGGGTCTCTCATTAGGATCACTTACAGTTTAAATATGACTGATAAAGGCAGAGAAAAAAGCAAAAAAAAAATTTTGTGTGTTATGTTTGATTTAAATGCACTCATGATGCACATGCCAGAGAAATTTCTAGTTGCTTTTATTTATTCACTAGTGACACTTTAAAGTCAATACCTCCAAAGACACACATATAGTAGAATCAACTTAAAATGTATTTGTGCTTATGTGTGTTCATTTGTGTGTATGTGTTCATTAGTAGAGATAATAATTTGAAAATAAACAACAGGAGACTCTTAAGAATCTTAATTAGTTAAGTGCTTATATATGGTTACAAATACAATAACACTATATGGTCAATTTCATAACTACTAATAAAGTATAGTAGTCAATTTAAACATAAAAACATTACAGAACTATTTCCTGTTTTTTAGTCTATTGTTACAATTTTTCTTTTTTCTTTCTTTCTTTCTTTTTTTTTTTTTAATCTTACATCCACCATCCATCACCCCCTCTCTATCAGCTACTCTCTCTCCACCCCATATCACTAGCATCCACCATTACATTTTCAGATCTCCCAAACTCTGCAGTAAAATGCAGACACTCAGCACAAATTGAGTGGGGGTATACAATGTGTATTTTTTAAAGTCTGGCTCACTTCACTCAACATTAAATCTGTATTCATCCATTTTGAGTGAAAAAATAGAGTCTCATCACTTCTTATAGTTGTGTAACATTCCATAGTATATACATGCCACAGTTTTTCAAACCAATCATCAGTTTTTGGACACTTAGGTTGGTTCCATGTTTTAGAAATTACAAATAATTTTGTGTAATAAGCATGGATATTAAGATGTCTTTCTGACTGAGTGTCTTCTTACCCTTTGGGTAAATACCAAGAAGTGGAATTGCTGGACCATAAGGAAGTTCTACTTGTAAGTTTGTAAGAAACCTTCATATTGTTTTCTATAGAGATTGAACTAGTTTACATTCCCACCAACAGTGTAAGAAAGTTTTCTTTTCACCACAACCTCTTCAACATTTAAAATTCTTCATTTTTTTATCCTAGTCATTCTAACTGAGATTGAATGATATTTCATTGTAATTTTAATTTGAATTTCCCTTATGATTAGACTTCAAACATTTTTTATATGGCTCTTGGCCATTTGTAAGTCTTCCTTCAAGAGTTGTCTTTGCAATTCATTTGCCCATTTTTAAAATTAGATTATTTTTTTAAATGGTTGACCTTTTTGAGGTCTTTATGCATTCTAAACATTAATTCTTTCTCTGAAGGATAATTTGCAAATATTTTCTCTTATTCTGAGGGTTGTCTTTTAACTTTAGTTATAGTTTCCTTTGCTGTGAGAAAACTTTTTAGTTTGATGTAATCCCACTTGACTGTTTAGGAACTATTGCCTGTGATTTAGTGGTCTTATTTAAGAAATCTTAGCCTATTCCCATGTCTTCAGAAGTCTCCCCTACATTTAGGGGCTTTATATTTAAGTCTTTAATCTATTTTGAGTTAATTTTAGTTAATGGTAAAAGATAGGAGTCCAGTTTCATTTTTCTGTAGATGGACATCCAATTCTCCCAACACCATTTGCCAAAGACGCTTTCTTTTCTCCATTGCATTCTTACACCCTTTATCAAAGATTAGTGAACTGATTTGGGGTTTATTTCTGGATTCCTTAGTCTGTTTCATTGGTCTGTGTATCTATTTCTTTGCTAGTATCATACTGTTTTAATTATCACTGCTTTATAATATACTTTAAAGTTAGGTAGTGAGATGCCTCTTAGTTTATTATTTTGATACAGTATTGCCTTGGTAATACGAGGTCGTTTTTTTTTTTTTTTTTTTTTTTTAATTCCAGACAAAGTTTAAAATTCTTTTTTGATTTCTGTGAAGAATGTTTTAGGTGATTGGATTGGGATTGCATTAAATATGTCAATTAATTTGGGTAGGACTGACATCTTGATTATATTAATTCTTCTGATCCAAGAGCATGGGATATCCTTCCATTTTTTATATCATATTCAATTTTTTTCAGGTTTTCATTATTTTCCTTATAAAAGTCTTTTACTTCTTTGGTTAGATTCATTCCTACATATCTTATTTTTTTCTGTAGCTAATATAAATGGGATTGCTTTCTTGAATTCTGTTTCAATCTGCCCATTATTGTTGTATAAAACAGCTATAAATTTTGGCAGATTGTCTTTGTATTCTGCAACTTTACTGACTATCACTTCTAGAAATTTTTTCATGGATTTCTTAGAATTTTCTAGGTATATAATCATATCATCTACTCTCTTGTCTGATTGCATTAAAATGGACTTCTAGTACTATGTGAAAGAGGCGTGGAGAGAGTGGGCAATCTTGTTTTGTTCCAGTTTTTAATGGGAAAGCTTTTAGTTTTTCCCCATTCAGCATGATGTTTGTAGTAGGTCTGTCATATATGACTTTTACCATGTTGAGGGACCCCAATTTTGCTGAAAGTCTTCATTATGAGTGATGTTGTATTTTATTAAATGCTTTTTATGCATCTATAGATATGATCATATGATTTTTTTCTTTTTATTAATGTGGTATATTACTTTTTTTGTTTTATGTATGTTGAACCATCCTTGCATCCCTGAGATAAAGCCTACTTGGTCATGGTGTCTGATGTTCTTGATATGTTGTAGGATTCGGTTTGCTAATATCTTATTGAAAATTTTTGTACCAGTATTGATCAGAAGTATTGGTCTTTTTATTTATTTATTTTTTATTTATTTATTTTTGTTTGTGTGTGTGTGTGCATTTTAAATCCTTGTCTGGTTTTGGTATCAAAGTAATAGAAACTTCATAAAGTGAGATCTCAAGGATTCCTTCCTTTTGAATCTTTGAAAGTCTTTGAAAGTCTTGTAGAATTCAGAAGTAAAGCCATGTGGGAGTCCAGTGCACTTAACTGGCCCATCAAAAATCCAGTTTTATCTTTAATTTATTGTTTGTATAGTTCTTTTATTCTCTATTTCATTTAGTTCAGCTCTAATCTTCACTATTTCTTTTATTTTTAGTTGTTGTTGTTGTTGTTGTTGTTTTCCAGTTCCTTAATATGTGTTGTTATGTATTTGCCACTTTTCTTGTTTTTTCCCTTATGAGTACTAATGGCTATAAACTTGCCTCTTATGACTGCTTTTGCTGTGCCCCAAAAGTTATGGGAAGTGTTCATTGTCATTAGTTTAAATGAATCTTTTTATTTCACTCTTGATTTTCCCAATAATTTGAAGGTCATTCAGAAGTATATTATTTACTTTCCATACTTTTGTTTATTTTCAAGGACTCTTTCTGTGGTTGAGTTCAAATTTAATTCTGTTGTGATCAGAGAAGATACTATAGTTCTTATGCTTATAAATTTATATAGACTTGTTTTATGGCCTATTATATGATCAGTCTTTGAAAATGATCCACGTGGAGCTGAGAGAAAAGTGTATTTCATAGTTTCTGGATGGAATACTCTATATATGTCTATTTGGTCCATTTGGTTCATGGTATCAATCAATTCCTATGTCCCTTTATTAATGTTTTGCCCAGATGACCTGTTCAATGATGACAGTGGGGAATTAAAATCTCCTAAAAATTAGTGTATTGGAGTCCATATCTCTCTTTAGATCTATCAGGCTTTCTTTTATATATTTGTGTGCCCTGGCATTAGGTGCATAAATATTTATGACTGCTATATCTTCTTGATAAATTAATACTTTTGAAACTTTACAATGCCCTTCTTTGCATCTTTTTATGCTTTTTATACTAAGATCTATTTTACCCGATATTAATATTGTGACTCCTGCCTTGTTTTCATTTCTGTTTGCATGAGACAACTTTTTCCAGCCCTTCACTTTCAGTCTTTATCTATCTTTGTTAATGAAGTGTGTTCCTTGTAAACAACACAAAGAGAGTTCTAGTTTTTCATCCATTGAGCCAATCTGTATCTTTTAATTGGAGAATTTAATTCATTGGCATTCAAGGTAATTATCAATGTGTGGTCTTAATCCTGTCATTCTCTCTCTCTCTCTCTCCCTCTCCTCTTTTACTATTATTTTATGTTCTCCTACTTCTGTTTATCTCCCTTTAGCTTTCCAGGTGTAGAACTCCCTTAAGTGTTTCCTGAAGGGCTAGCCTGCTTTTGGTAAATTCTTTCAGCTTTTGTTTATCTGGGAATGACTTTATTTCTCCTTCCCACTTGAAGGATAATCTTGCTGGGTATAGTATTCTTGGCTGAAGTTGTTTTCATTTGAGAGCTTTAAATATGTCATCCCAATTTTTCTTGCCTGCATTGCTTTGGTCTGCCATTAGTCTAATGGGATAACCCTTATACATGACTTCATGTTTCTCTCCTGCCATTTTTAGAATATTGCCTTTGTCTTGAATTTTCATTAGTTTGACTATGATGTGTCTTATATAGAATTATTTCTATAATGACTAATGACTTGTTTTAATTGCCAAAGAGTGTGTACACACACCAGAGAGAGAAAGGAAAAAAAAAAAAAAACACCCTCAATGGGGTGTGGTCATGCTTCAATCTTTTTTTCTCCATTTCTCCATCCTATCAGGATTTTAGGCATGCATGTACATGCACTCAGTATGTTTCACAGGGGCTGGGATTTGAACCTCAGTGGGCAATGTGAGATTTGGCCCCTTTAACCACTAAAGTACAGGGCTAGCACTAACTAATGACTTTTTATTTAATTTTTTTAAGTATTTTTTTCCTTTGGATTAAACTTAAGAGTCAGTCCTAGCAATTTGTGGACATGCTCTTCTGGACAAAACTAACAATGAGAAAAACAATAACAAATAGTGCAATTTTGAGCACTGAGTTATTTCATTATATATAACTCAAATCATTATTTTTGTATTTTCAAATATGTGCTCCCTCTCTTTCCAAATGTTAACAATATTTCATCATTTAGGAAAGACTAATGAGAGAATATAAGCACAAACACAGGTTAAAAAATATGATTTCCTACTTGTTTTGAATACTGTCACAGGAGTGTCATCATATGATGATTACTTAGATGGAACACACTTATTTTTCAAGTGAAATGTTATATATACTAGAAACTAGTTATTTTATGATTAAATATAGTGTACATGTTAGAGAAATTACTTAAAATTGTTTATTGTTTTCTTGATCTCTCAAAGTTTCACAATGGAAATGTATTCTTTATACAAAATGTATTCTTGTATAACACAACTCTGTAAATAGATATTTTGGTAAGTGTGGTAGGCAAAAAATCCTCCATCTAAACATGTCTATATATTAATCTCTCATCCCATGAATATGTTAAGTGACATGACATGAACAAGAATTGAGGTTACATATAGAATTAAGTCTGCTGATGAGATGATGTTGAAATAGAGAAATTATCCTGTATTATCTGGATAGACCTAGTGTAACAAAACAGGTCCTTGTTTTTATTATTATTATTATTATTATTGTTTTGAGTTTTTGCCATAGGACACATGTGTTCACCAGAGACAGAAAGAGTCAAAGAAAAAGCGAGAAATCACTCCCTGGTGTGTGTGGGGGGAAATGGTCATGCTGAGATCCCTTCTCCATTCTCCTCTGAAGATTTTTGATAAGCACACACACATACCTAGCATGATTTTCAAACCACCCAGTGTGGGAGTCAAACCACAGTCAAACATGTGGAAATCCAGCATCTTAACCACCAAGCCACTTGCTGGTCCCAACGCAAAGTTTCTTATAAAAGGAAGAAACACGTAGAAGAAAGAGAATAGAGATAAGGCAGAATAAGGACTCAAGTTGTCATCGAAGAAGGAGAAAGGGATTCTTTTTTTTTTTTTTTTGGAGAGGTTTTTGCTATAGGGTGCGTGCACTCGCCAGGCAGACAGAGACAGAGAGACAGAAAGCGAGAAATCACCCCTGGGGGGGGGATGACCACGCTGCAATCCCTTCTCCTCCATTCTCCTCTCGGTATCTTGGGCACACATGCACACGTGCCCTGCGTGAGTTTTAATCCACCCAGTCCAGGACGCGAACTGCGGTCAACTACGTGGGAGTCCAGTGACATAGCCATTATGCTAACTGCTGGTCCTGAGAAAGGGGTTCTTGACCCAGGAATGTAGGCAGCTTTTAGAAGCTGGAAAAGGTAAGGAAACATATCATCACCCAGAGTTTCTAGAAGGAATGCAATGTTGACAATACCTTGACTTTAGCACAGTGAAACCCATTTCAGATTTCTGACCTCCAGAACTGAAAGACAATAAGTCACTATGTGTTTGGCAATTTGTTACAACAGCAATAGGAAACTAATACATTCAGTTAGCTGGTGCTTTCGTAGTCATATTCCCTCTGAAATTGCATGAATAAGGATTATTTTAAAAATAATACCTTCACTGACATTATAAACATTCAATTATAGTTTATTAAAGTATGTAACGCGCTTTTAAAAGGCTCTATATCCACATTTAAATTTCCTTGGAGTTCTCTAAGGAAAGGCTTCTTTTTTAATTTTGAAAAAATTATTTGATGCACACAGATCTTCCCAAATTTTGTTTTCATTATTTAGTTGTCTACTACTCTGAAACTTCTAAGACAAATCAACATTCATAGTAATTCTGAATATCAGATTAAATAATGGTGCACAGTGACTTTTATAAATTGCACATTTCTAATTAAGATAAATGCTACCCAGAACTGTCATCATGAAAAAAGTAGACACTGTGGAGTAATAATTCTTTTACTTCATTAATTACTTAGTCATGGGTGGATCTTGCTGTATAGCTCTACTTAGATGTAAAACTAACTTCCAAAAGTTTATTTTATCTTTACTCTAATTGTATCAACAGTAGGTCGTTGGTATAAACACTAGAGATTTCTCATAAAATTAATATTATATATTAAAATCTACCCTCTTTCTTATGGACCTTGTCTTCAGTCTTTAAAATGAAAGTAATACTAAAAATAAAACAATTTGCTTATAATGTTATTTTTTGATGCAGAGTGTGATAAAAACTAAGAATGAAAATAAAGAGACATTTAGGATATTTTGTGAGTAGACAAATTTTCCCTAAAAAACAAGGTCCTGCTGAGGAATAAAGCATTACCTTGAGAAATAATCACCAAGCCTAGAATCAGAAGACCTACTTTCATATCCCAGTAGACGCTTATTACTTTTATGGCCTTGGGCAAACCATGCAATCTCCTTAGGCCCCAGTATTCTCATTTGTAAAGTGGAAATGATAAAACATGCTGTAGAAAGCTAAAATAGTTCTTTTGAAGAAACTCATTTCATCCATTGTAATGTAACATATAAATACAAACCTTAAGTTCTTTCTTTTTCTTTCTCTTTCTTTTCTTTTCACTCTCTTTTTTTTTTTGAGAGAGAATTTTACTATAGAGCATGTGTGCTTGCAAGAGAGACAGGGAAAGACAGAAAGAGGGAAAGTGAGAAATCACTCCTCAGGGAGGATGGCCATGCTGCAATCCCTTCTCCTTTCCCATCTCAGGATTTTGGACATGCATGCACATGTGTCTGGTGTATTTCAAGCTGCCAGGTCCCAGGTTAAATCATGGTAGACTATGTGGGATTCCAGTGCCATAAACACCACTCCATCTGCTGGCCCCCTACTAGCTTCTTAATTACTTGGAAGTCCTCAAGACAAAGGAGGGATTGAGTGACAATATTTTTAAAAATCCTTTCTATAATGCAAATGTGAAGTCCTTAGTTTATGTTTTGGGAGAATAAAGATGGGGTATGCTCCTTTTGGGGATGCTCTGGTGCAGCCCATCAATCCCATTTCTTACTCCAGTATAGATACTCTGTGGTCATACACAGTACTCACTGTTCATCTTCTCATTTTCAGAGTGTGTTTTCTGGACTCATGGCAGAAAAAAAAAAAAAACTCTTATACCAGTTTTTTTAAAAAAGAAAGATGAAGATGAGGCATAGAATCAAACGAATAGCACAAGCTATCTTCAGATATGACCTAATTGATCCCTGGGTTTATATATCATTAAGACTCATTTTTCTATTCTCCATATCTTAGATTTGCTTTTCTTTGTTGCAGTTATTATTAGATCAGCTATTCCTAAGTGAATTAAAAGATGCTGCTCCAAACACACATTGTTCTGAGAGCTGGCAGTTCTGGACATGAAACAGGTGCATAAAAAGTCCTGAAGAGGTGGCCAGCAGGTGGCATGGTGGCCAAGGTGCTGGATCCTACATAACAGGGTTTTTTTTGTTTGTTTTTTGTTTGTTTGTTTGTTTGTTTGTTTGTTTGTTTTTAGGTTTTCACTAGGGCACGTGTGCTCGGCAGAAAGACAGAGAGAGACAAAGACAAAGAGACAGAAAGCGAGAAATCACCCCCCAGGGGGGATGGTCATGCCACAATCCCTTCTCCTCCATTCTCCTCTCGGGATCTTGGGCACGCACGCACACGCGCCTGGCGTGAGTTTTAACCCACCAGGTCCAGGATGTGAACTGTGGTCGACTATGTGGGAGTCCAGCGACATAGCCATTACACTAACTGCTGGTTCCCACTACATAACAGTTTAAGTCCCAGACCCAGCAGCTCGAAAAACACCAGGTACTTGTGCCTGCATGCCCAAAATTCCAAGAGGAGAATGGAGGACTAGGGATTGTGGCATGACTATTCCCCTGAAGGATGATTTCTCATTTTCTCTCTGTTTTTCTTGGGTGAGTGTATAGGCTGTATGACAAAAATCTAAAAAAAAAAAAAAAAAAAAAAGTCCTGAAGTGAAATCTGATTGGCTTAACTTGGTCACCTACTTAATTCTAACCCAATCACTGTGTGTTGTGTGTGTTTGTGCCTGCGTGTGAATTTGATTATTCCTGGTTTAAATGCATTACATTTTAATGTGTGGGCATATGCCTGCCAATGATATATTGAAGAAATTGCAACTAGCAACAAAAGTACAGGTTTTAGAGCCAAGACAGTGAAGTCAGGCATGCTAGGTTCAAATCCTTAATTCAATTTACAAGGTGGGTGATCTTGAACAAATTATTCCATCACTCTTAAGCTCAGTTTCCTAAACAATAATATGGAGATAATAAGAACATTTATTTCTGAGGATTTCTATAAGGATTTAATGAGTTGATTCATGTGAAGAATGTAGGACAATGCTTAGCATAGAGTAAGTAGCAGTTATTAGTGTAATCTTAATAACTATTCTTTGTAATTATTAGAAGGCAAACACAGTCACCTGAAATGATGGTGTGCTCCTGAGAATCAACTGCAAAATTGCCTCTTTGAGTCTCTCTGGTGTCCAAAAATCACTATTACTGTAAGTATCTGGTTTAAATTCTCTAATAAGTAGAAATGGCACAGAAAAGCTAAAATGGAGTGAGAGAGCATGAGTTAGAGCAACCAAGTGAGAGAGATGGAGAGATAGAAGCTTTTCCATTAACTTCTGGTTTCTAATCCTATGGGAAGAGGGGAGAAGAGCTAGGGGACCCACACCAATTCCAGAGTCTGCGGCTCTGCTTTTGCTGGGATATTCTGACTTTATGTATTTACATTTCTTGTGCTTAATGCTCTTATTTGCTTCATGAAGCAAAACCACTGTGTCTCATCAATTAAAACAGGCTCCCAAATCCACAGCTGTGCAGTTCTGATTATTCCTGGTTTAAATGCATTGCATTTTAATTTTATAGTAAATGTCAGTTTTCATCAGCTCAAATATCCTCATGACATAATATGACCTGAAGATATGTAAATACCTTCTTACCAGATACTTCTTATTAGATGAGAGGCTTAGGTGGAAGGTACTCCCTAATTAGCTCTGAGATAATCAAGAGAAATCACACTTGATTATATGCTGTAAATTTGTTTCAGGAAACTCAGAGCCAGCATTTACTGCCACAGGACTTCAGGGAGGCAAACATTCAGCTTTTCCTGAAAGGTACTTCATCTCTCTCCTCTTAACTTCAAATAATGTCCACTCCCCTCTATATTCACAATTTGTAGAGAGTCAGCAACCTTGTTTTGCATTACAAATGGACCACTGAGCAGGCTGACAGCAAATGTCTCCCAGTTCTAGAGATACCCAATAGTCAGATCTCAAAGCAAACACACAGGTGTCAGGCAGCTTTAATTGGAAATCATTGGAAACTGCCACAAGTACAGGCATTATGGTTAAAGTGAATTTGTCAACTAGTGGAAAAGTGACAATGACTGTCTGGCTTGTTTTATACAAGAGAGGGCTGAGATGTTCTGGACTGGATCGAAAGGACATCTTAAATAGCTACTTTAGACTTAAATGCATTTTTATATACTCTCACCTGTCAATCTTTTGGGGGACATTTTGTACTAATGACTCTCAGTTTTCTTCATAATTATTAAAATTTCTTGTTCTTAACTTTTTAGGGTTTGGGTTAAGCCACACCTCCAGAGTGATAGTAAACAAAGATGAAATTATGAAATTCAGGCTTATTCTGAATATCGGCCTGCTTGGAGCTTTTGTGTCTGTGTGTGTGTTGTTTTCCTGATTCACTTCCACTGCCATGACTTGGATATAAATACAGGAAGGAAAGAATGCCCCCCTCACTGGCTGACTGAAATTTTATGTCCCTGGTTTGGAGGCAGCAATGGGTTTTCTGCTTCAATACAGACACAAAAAATTGTTGTGTTTGCAGGGGCAAAGGAGCAGGAAAAGATGTCAAATGTCTCTTTGGTGTTGACATATATTGAAGTAGAATAGAAATTGACCCATACTGCAATGTTCAATATCTGAGAAATTTAAAAGGTTGGTAAGGGCTGTGCTGTTAGATTGTGTTTTAGAACTAAGGACTAACAGGTTGGATCATCAAGGCCACAGTACATGCTCTGATGTCAATAGTTTGGATTTTCTAATTCTGCCCACAATTACCATGAATTGCACCAAGACTGCATTTTGTTTTCAGGGCTTAGGAATAGATATGTTTGAGGACAATTTATTTGTTTGTCTTTGCTTTGCAGCTCTTCATAGGAGAAAGAGTAATTAAAAGGTCAATCCAAAATCCTAATCATAAAAAAATATTTATATGTGTAATATAACAATGGGTCACTTAGGTCTGAGGGAAGAGGAGATGATTCAAGTGTAATCTAGGATTGGGCAAGAGAAAGTAATAGTGAGATTTAGTGTCTGATTAAATCAACATAAATAACTAGAAAAATAGCTTCATTACTGCAGTACCATACTGTTTTGATTACTATAGCTTTGTAATGTAATTTTAAATCAGGAAGTGTGATTTTTTTTTAGGTTTATTTATTTTATTTCTTCCATAATAGAAACAAAGAGAAAAATAGAGACAGGTGACCTCAACACAGTCTTCACACTGCAATCCACTCACAGTTTCAGTGTACTTGGGACATAGGTATGTGCTCCTCTTAGAGATGGAGTGAAATTTTCTACCCTGCATGGCAGGTCTCAGTACGTTTCCTAATTAATAAATTACCTAGATTCAGATATTTCTGTTATTAGCAATGGTAAACAAACTGGTCTACTTTCATCTTTGTAAATGACAAGAAAAGAGCAAACTAAATCCAAAGTAAGTATAAAACATGAGCAATAAAAATTATAGCTGAAGGGATAGCTAGTGGCTTGGTGGTTAAGGGCTCTGGATTCCTACATGGATGACCGTGTTCGCATACTGGACCTGGAGACTTGGTTTCTCTTTTCTTTTTCTGTCTCTTCTCTCTTTCTCTCTCTGTCCCTCTTTGGTCAAATTAAAATAAATAAATGAAATAATCCTTTAAAAATTACAGTTGAAATTAATGAAACCTGAAAATGGTGTCTCGACAGAGAAAAATCAATAAAGTAAAAGGCTGGCTTTTTGAAATGGTCAGTAAAATTGACAAACCTCTAGCCAGGTTTAAAAAAATAAAGAAACTATAAATTATTACTATCAGAAATGAATAGTGATCATGTATCTCATAAACATTGAAAAAATTAGGAATATGATGAATAATTCAAGACCACATATTTGATACCCTAGATGAAGTAGACATATTTCTTGAAAGACACAATCTATCAAAAACTCACAGAAAGAGAAATGTATAATTACAATAGTCCTATATCTATTAAAGATATTGAATCAATAATTAAAATCTTCCTAAACAGAAAGCAGTTGGCCCAGATAGTGAATTATAAGAACCATTTAAGAGAAAAATTGCTACCCAGTTTCTAAAACACTTTTCTGAAAATAGAAATAGGAGAAATACTTCCTACCTCATTCTATTTAACCAAAATTACCCCAATACCAAAATGAGACAAAGATATTACCAGAAAGGAAAAAGCATAAACCAATATCTCTCATGAACATACAAGCAAAAATCCTGAATAAAACATTAGCAAATCGAATTTAATAAGATATAAAAAGAACTATGTACCATGACAAAGTGGGATTTATTCCTGTTATGCAGAGCTGGTTCAACATTTGAAAATCAGTTAATGTAATCCATCATATTAACAGGCTAAGGAGAAAGCATTACATGAGCATATCAATAGGTGCAGGAAAAGCAGTTGAAAAAAAATCAAACATCCATTTGTGATAAAAATTCGCAGCAAACTCAGGATGAAAGGGGACTTCCTCATAAACGCCTCATGCAAAAACCTGTAGCCAACTTGATAGTTATCAGTGAGAAATTAGATGCTTTTTTAAAAAAAGAGTTGAGTGGCCTTTTTATTTTTGCTGACTTTAAAAATAGGTTTGCAATCATTTACAGACTATGAAGCAAATGTAATTTGACAAAAATTTATATTATGGTCATTTTTAAAGGATTATTTAATTTAATTTTATTGATTATCATTATTTTTTAAAAACTTGACCAAAGAGAGTGACAGAGAGAGAAGGAGAGTGAGACAGCAGCCTCCAGATCCAGGACTTGAACTGTAGTCAGTCATGTGGAAGTCCAGTGCCTTAAGCACCATGCCACCTCCTGATCCCACATTAAGGTTATTGATGGTGGGATGATAATACCAAACTTAAATATATGTTAAAGGCCAAATATGTACCAGATTTCTCTGTTTATCAAAATAAGCAATGCTAGAAATTGCTATTTCAGTTATAATGGAACATGATTGCATACTACAATAATGTATACAATATACCTTAAAATAAAATAAATTATAACACATTATAATACAACAAAATACAATTCAGTTATCAAAACAAGATTGATAAATATTATTACATTGCAGTTAAAGATGGTCTCAATGTAACATTTAGTGGGGAAAACAGAAGAATTTTCTTTTTCTTTTTTTTGTTCTACGAAAAAATTTATTATGAGTGCATTTGCAGGTAGTTTTTAAAAATATTAAATACGGCCCCTATATAAATGAATGAGTAAATATGTTTAGTTTATTAAGAAAGTAACAGACTATCAAAAATTTGATCAATTGCTTAAATTAGAAAAAAATTGTTTTATACATTTACTCACTGTATATTACCACAGCTTGTAAAATGAATTTTCTCAGCATGAATACACTGCACACCAGTCCTGTTTAAGATATCATACACATAATCATTAACAGAAAATCACCCATTTCTGTGTCCCTTAAATGTCTTGTCTATTTTTCTCCTTGATTCCCTTCCTCTCACCTTTCCCACTGAGATGAACAAAGAAAAGACATCTACTTTCACCACTCTTTCATTTTCTCAGTTTGTTTTTTTATTTCTTCCATGAGAGAGAAATATAGAGAGAGGAACCCTCAACAGGGTCCCCACATGACGATATATGGTGGCTCACCTAACCTGGCTCATGGGCACACACTAAAAGCCTGGTGTACTCAAGAAGGTCCCGGGACATGGACCCAGGACCTTCTCCATGTGGGTTCAGTTGCATTACCACTGAGCCATCACCTGGCCCCTCCCTGCTTTCACCACTCTTATTCATTATCTTACTGGAAGTTAAAGAAAGGAATAAGAGAAGGAAAGGAAATGAAGGAATTCAGACTGGGAAGGAAGAAACAAATCTGTGTTTTTTTGCTGGAAATATGGTTTTGTACATGGAGATTACAAAGAATAGCAACAACAAAAAAATTTGAACCATTGAGCTATTATAGCAAGGTGTCAGGTTATACGGTTAATGTACAAAAGTCAATTGTTTGTCCAAATTCCAACAATGAACGATTGGAATTTGAAATAAAAAACATAATTCCATTTATATTAGCACTAAAAAGGGAGAAATACTTATGTATAAATCTAATTAAGTATGAGGAAACTGTAAAAAAAAAAAGATCTATATAAATGGAAAGATTTTGTTACATGCACAAATAGGAAGAGTTCTATTGTCAAGATGTCTGTTCTTGAGACCAGCAGTTAGCGTAACGTCTATGTCACTGGATTCCCACGTAGTTGACCACAGTTTGAGTCCCGGACCTGGTGGCTTAAACTCACGCCAGGTGTGTGTGCATGCCCAAGATCCCAAGAGGAGAATGGAGGAGAAGGGACTGTGGTGTGGCCATCCCCCCTGGGGGGTAATTTCTCGCTTTCTGTC
>NW_006199351.1:144656-146255 GCF_000334495.1 Tupaia belangeri chinensis
GTCAGGTCTTTCTCAATTTGCCCTATAGATGTATTGCAATGCCAATCAAAATCTCAGCATGTTATTTGCATTTTTATTGTGGCAAGAAAATAATAAAAATTTACCATCCTGACTATATTTAAAAGCAGAGATCAGTAAGGTTAGCTATATTCGTGTTGTGAAACAGATCTTCAGAACCTTTTAATCTTATAGAACTGAATCTCTATACTTATTAAAAGATTTCCTTTCCCCCCCCCAGCCTCTAGTAACCACCGTTCCACTTTCTGTATCTATAAATTTGACTAACTCATATATTTCATGTAATTGTGCAGTATTTGTCCTTTGTGACTATTTTATTCACGTTGTAGCATGGAACAGAGGTTCTTTTCTTTTGCAAACTGCATAGTGTTCCATTGCATGTATATACTACATTTTGTTTGGGCCAGATGGTGACGTAGCAGTAAAACATTACACTTATGAGGCTGAGCCACAAGGAAAGGTTCTGAGTTTGAATCTAGAGACCTCTCTGGATACACCAGGTATGCATGTACTCATGATCTGGGACTCACTGAGACTAGATCATGGCCTCAAGAGCCTCTTGGGATGCTGTTTCTCTGTTTGAGAGAGATACTGACACGGAGATTTTTCTTTTCACTCTGTTTCAGTGTTTATCTGTCTCTTTCATGGAAGAAATAAAAACCTGTTAAAAAGTTTAGAGTTTATACCCATGAAAATAATTTGGCTTATCTTTTCCAGTTTGTTTTAACTTTCTAGTTTGTTTTAACGTTTAACAAAGCGAGCGATGTAGTGAGAAAGACAGCTGGCTAACTAGATGGCTGTGCAGTGAACAAGGTGCATCTTTCCAATGTCGGATCCTTAACCTTGAACCCAAGGCAGCCTCTCCACTCCAGAGAAGGAGAAGCAGCCAGGAATGGCGTGTGTCCCTGCAAGTCATTCTGCTAACATGCTGCAGGTTGGCCTGCAGGAACCAGTTCCAGAGGTAACTCAGTGTTCACAGACCATTGATTTCCTGGCCACGGCTGCAGAAACTGTCAATGAGGTGCCAATTGTAGCAAGGGTTGTTTTGTGACCCCTTCTTTTCTCTACTGAAAGTCAATTCGTCAAGGCTGCCAGATAGTCTGTGATGAGTTTTAGTCACTATGCACCGGACAGGACTCAGATCATCACCTTGCTGCCCACGTTAGTCGTCTGATATTCCAGAGTGTGGTCACTGCATATTTATACCAGAGCATCTCTCTTGGGCAATTACAATGTCTGAAGATTTAGGACCTCGGCTTTCAGAATTTTCAGTGAAGTGTATTATGAGACAAACACGTGATGTGCTCTGAGCAGGACGGCAGCAGAATTGGTTTTCCACCGTCTCGGTGGTGTCCGGCAGGTCACCTCACACCCTGGAACACGGATGGGTCCTCTTGCAGATGAAATACTTTATGACACTGGGACTCTAAATCATGCTGCCTAGAAATCAGACTTGTGAGTCTCCTGGGCAGGGTAGAGCGGCACTATAATTCTTACTGACTTGAGAGGTGTTCATATCGCCTGCTTCCAAGTCACTGTGGGCTTCCCCTGAGCAGTGTAGAGGCAGGAATGGTGAGTCCG
>NW_006199351.1:147970-178523 GCF_000334495.1 Tupaia belangeri chinensis
AGTGCATCAAGAGGTGTCTTCCTAGTCCCTCACTCCCCTGAAGAGATGGAGCTCCTACTATCTGCCCTGTTTGCATCTCTTCCCTAGTCACTCCACTGCCTGAGGTGCAGGGCTCCTCCTATTTGGCCCATTCATATACACCACATTTACTCCACTGCATCACATTCTCACATCCCTTGTCTAGTTAGATCAACTGCTGAGCTTCTCTTACTTGTATCCAAACTATTCTTTCAATTACACCACTACATGGAAGAATTGGGGCTCTTTGTATCCTCTCCATTCACATTCCCCACCTGCATTACCCTGTCCAGTTATCCCACCACATCATTGATTTGGTGAGCTCACATCCCCTGTCTGGTTCCACCACTGTACTGATGGTAAAGGGCACCTCCTTTGTGCACTGTTCACATACTCTGCTCATCAATACCAATGGACTATGCTGTTAGACCACTTCTGCAGATTGACTTGCCAGGACCACTAGACCACTTCTGCAGATTGACTTGCAAGGACCACTTCTAAGGGTAATTCAGTGTTCACAGACCACTGATATCCTGGCCACGGCAGAAGAAACTGTCCTATAGCCAGGGTTGTTTTGTGACCCCTGTTCTGATGACCTGTTCACATCCCTTGTCCAGGTACACCATCGCGGTGATGGCACCAAGGCTCTTCCTCTTTCCTCTTTGCTCCATTTACTCCTTCAACCTAATTGCACTACTGCACTGAATGTTCTGGAATCCTCTTATTTGCTGTGCCCACATCGCTGTCCAGTCACACTATTCCAGTAATGGAGAAGGGCTCCTACTCCTTGCCCCATTTCATGTATTAGTCAATGATAGCCTCATAGTGATAGTGTGGATATATTCTGTTTCCTTTTTCCATTTACACCATCAAGATACTGACACAGAGATTTTTCTTTTTGCTCTGTTTGCACTCTCTCCACTTCCATGACTGCACTGATGGTATGGAAGAGGTTCTTCTTTGTCCTTTTCTCACCCATTTTCCATTTGCATCGTTGCATAAGATATGAGGCTTACTCTTTGTCCCATTCACAGTTCATTCCCAGATATACAGTCCACTGATAACATAGTTTTCTCCTCTTTGTCCTTTTCACTTCTCTTTCCACTTATACAACCACACAGATATAGGGTTGCTCCTATTGTACAGTTAATATTCCACTCCTCTTACAACACTACACTCTACTGGTGTGATTTCAGGATGCTACCAATTGTCCTTTTTACATCTTGTGCCCAGTTACATTTATGCACTAATATGTCAGGGTTCCTGTTATTTACCCAGTTTATGTCAACTGTCTAGTTAATTCACAATGCTGATAGTGTGAAATTCTTTCTCTTACCATTTTCATATCATTTATTCAGTCACACTCCTGTACCGATAGGGAAGGCCTCCAACCCTTTGTCTTGTTCAACTCTTTTGTTACTCTGCCTGACTGATGTGTAGGATTTGTCTTTACCATTTTATATCCCTTACAAATAGATCAATGATGTGTAATTGCTCCTGCTCATGCTTAATTTTCTTTTCCAGTTGCCATATCACCCTGCTCATGTGAGGATACTCCCCTGTGAGCTCTTTCTGTACCATGCACATGCACAATGACATCACTGCACCTATGGATGTGAGGGTCCTCCTGTTGGTCTCTTTTCAGCCATTACCAAGGTAACCACTGTACTGATGTGAGGTATACCTCTTCCTTGCCACATTCATATACTTTGCCCAATTTCACCATGGTACTAATGTTGAGAGAACACTTCCAACTACCTCTTTCTCATCCCTTGCCAACTTTCACCACTGCACTGGTAATGTGGGGCCGCTCTTCTCTGCATCATTCATATCACCTTTTCACTTTCACCACTGATAATATAGGGTTGAAATAATAGATAGCTATGCTTGCTGTTGGCTTATTCATCTCTTCTGCCAAGGGAATCTCTAGTTGCCATTCACATCACCTCTCTAGTTACACCACTTCACTGATGGTGGAGGGATATTCTTTTGTACAAATCAAATACTATACCATTAAACCACTGACTGATGGTGAAAATTTCCTCCTGTTTGGCTAGTTCACACTCTCTGTTCACATAATAATTGTGCTGATGGCAAAGGCCTCCTTTTCTTTTCCTGTTCACAACCCCAGTCTCCATGTAAAATAACCATAATGATAATGTAGGGCTACTTTTTCTTTTCACAGTTCATTTACCCTTTCCAGTTACATGACTACTCCAGTGATGTGGAGATGTTCTTTTATGCCCTGTTTGTATTCTGTGTTTAGCAATACTTGTGGTGCAGTGTTTTTACTCTTTGTCACTGTTCGCATAGAATATCACATAATGTGAGGATCCTCCTCTTTGCCTAATCACAATCTTTGTGCAATTACAACCCAACACTGGTGATTTTATATTCCTCCTCCTCATTGCACCTTGTCCATTGCTTTCTATTGACTCTGCTACTCTGAGGATGGGGAAGCCCAATGTGCCATGATCACATTCATACACAATCTTCATACACAATCACACCACTGCATTGATCGTGTGGAGCTCCTCCTTTGTGCCCTATTCACATCTCACATCTACTGAAACCACTGTAACAATGGCTATTCCTCCTTGTGACATCAGTATCCCCTTTCTTTTTTTTAGCTGATTAATTTATTTCTTCTATAAGCGTAGGAGAGAGAAAGAGAGAGAGAGAGAGAGAGAGAGAGAGAGATTACAGTATCTTCACACCATGATCCACCCCTTGCTTTTAGCCAGCTCTGAATCATGGGCATTTGCATGACTGGAGTACTCAGGGAGGGCTCTGGACTTGAACTGGGAACCTTCCCTTCTGAGATTGCACCACAATTATTATAGTATATAGTATCACATGCTATCACTGCCCAACCATCAGGCCCCCACATCTCTTTCCTAGTTACTCCACTGCTCTGACAGTGTGGGTTGCTTTTCTTTGCCTTGTTCACTCTTCCTACCCAGGTACTGCACAACATTGATGACTAGAGGATATATTCTCTGAACTCTTCATATCCAATGTCCAGTTACAGCCCTGTGCTGATGGTATAGGCCTTCTTTTTCTCTAGTTATCACCCACTCCTTTGGTTCCACCACTGTTGATCATGGAAGATTTTTCATCTATGCTTCATTCACATATGCCCAATGACACCTCCTTGCTGATGTGGCATGGCCCTTCTTTTTCCTCAATTCATATCCTATACCAGATACACCACTGTACTGATGGTACAGATTTCTTCTTCATTGCCCCTTCATGTTCCAACCCAAGTACTCCAATGCCCTGATTGCATATGCTGCATTTCTTTGCCTTCTTACATCTCCTTTCTAATTATGCCACTGTATCTATGGTAAGAAATTCACCTTTTGCATTTGATGCACTGATTATGCAGAACTTCTGTTTTCTGCTTTAACATAGGCTTTCCACTTGTAGCACTGTCCTAATAATGTGTGGCTCCACCTTCAGGTCATACATTCAGTTCAACTGTTTTTCAGGTACACTATCATAATGATGGTACAGGGTTTCCCTTCTTTGCCTTGTCCTGAACTGATGGTGTAGGGTTCTTTCTACATGGAATTTTGACTTCCACAATGTACTTACACCTTACATTCCTGGTGCAGACCTGCTCCTTTTTATGTAGTGCATGTCTGTTTTTAAGTTCTCCACTATAATGAAACAGCAGAACGTGCATGAGTATAGAATATAGCCAGCCTAGGGGAGTATCTAGGGATTGTATGGGTCTAAGTGTAGCCCAGCCAGCATTACAGAGGATGTAATAGGAGGTTCACATGCACCTGGTTCCACCAGCCTATGTAAGGATCAAGCTGTGTATGTTTTGATTGAAGGATGTTCTTGCATTGAGCAGCCTGAGAACTTAATTTCCAGGTATCAGTGAGGTAAATAGGTCTCATAATAGAAGAGTTGGCCATGTCATGACTATTTCCATAATCCATCCATGGAGAGAAATATTGTTGCTGCAGTTATAGGCCAATTATATTGTGACTTTGTGTCTAAAGCTTTAGTATAGCTTTAGAGGCCTAGCTTCATATTAATATAAAGTCATTAATATAAGTTTATTTGGGTGTGTGCAGTTAATAACATAACAAGAAAGTGCCCTTGTTATGAGGATGTCAGTGGCAGCTATGTTTGGTCAATGTCAGATGTTTAGATAACTTTTCAAGATGTTCCAGTTTAAGGGGAGTTTTTTCCAGAGGGAAATGCCCCTCCTGAAGTGTTGAGCCACTGGAGGCTAACTATGTGGTGGCAGGAGGATCTCAGATATTTTAGCATAGCCCTGAGGCATGATTCCTGTATGACCTCTCATTGGTTTAGGAGACACATATGATTGGACAGTGGTTGGAAACATTTTACCATGGAGATGTAAGACTGGGTATTGAGAACAAGTCCCAACACCCAGCACAAGTTCAGAGCCAACAATAACCATAGCCAAGGTGAACAGGGCATCTGACAACTTATTTCCAGCTTATCCATGATAATGGGAGTAATAATAAACTTTTGTGATTGAGGCTGTTGGTTAACAAGAAAAGGCTCCCTTAAGCACATTGACAGAAAAGAGATCTTTGTGCTGGTCATTTTCTAATGTGTTTGACACTCACCAACTGTAGGTTAACCTTGTCTCTTTTGATGATCTACATTGTGCCTAGAGCAGGCCCTGGGACAATAACCATTACTTCCTATAAAGAAATGGATAGTGCTCTGAGCTAATGAATCATTCCTCATATTGTTTCAAATTTGGAATTGTAGCTGATGGTGGAAAAGCCTGTCTTGCCCCTCATCTGGTCTCATGTCAACCTCTTCAGTTGGGAATCGCTTTCAATAATCAAAGGATTATATGACACTATACACCCCCAGTTCAGCCACCATCCTTTATAATGGTGGATCTGAGAGAAAAATTGTATTTAAAAAGGCATTAAAATATTACTATGAAGGATAATAGTCTCTCTAGACACCAAAAGAATCATTATCCTTGACAGCTAGTATGGAAAATGTGGGTGTGGGAGAGAGGTAATTTTTGTGAAGAGGTAGAAGACCAGTAAGCTGAGAGTCTGACCTAATAAGGTCTTGAAGCAGTAAAGAAGTCACTTTGGAGTTCCATTTGAGAGATTGCAACTTTAGCAGTAATTGTTTGAGAAAACTATTCCATCTTTCAATTAAGGCAGTTGCCTTGCAACTTTAGGGCAAGTAAAAGTTCCATTGAATACCCGATTTTAATGTCCACACTTGAATTGTTTGTGAAGTGATATGTAAAGCTTGGTGAAAGTCAGTAATTTTAGGAGATAAGATGAAGACTAGGACTGATCTAGTAAGGCTCTGAATAGTAGACTCAGAATTAATATGTTTAGAGGGAAAGGTAGCAGCAAACTCACATAGGTGTCAAACATGGTGAGGTCATAATGGGTAACTCTAGTGGAGGGTGGCAGAGATCCATTATAATCAAATTGCCATCAGGTACATGACCTCATGTCCCCAGTAATTGTGTCTACAGATGTTAAAGGTCAACGTTTGGTAAAGGTAAACAAATCATAGCTAACAACGGCAACTTTGATGTCTGGCAACCTTATACAAGAAGTCTCTTCCTTTGTTCTCATTGTAAGGTAGCCTGAAACCCTAGGTGTCACAAGATTTCCTACACCTATCTATGAACAAAAGTAAACAATGGAGATATCAGAAGGAGCCCTGTCTCTGTGTGGTATAGTGAGGTCGTTTCTTGCTAAGCTGTCTGTGAATTGTAATGTGACTCTGGTGTGCTTGAGTTGGTTTATGATGTGTGAAACCAGGGTAAATATGGAGAAATTAAGTAAAATTTGCTATATTGGGGCATTCCACAAAGGCTTGCCCCCAATGTTAAAGTTATCTTGTTTCCTTTTCCCTAACCAGATGGCTAGGCTATTAGTGACCTCCCAGGAGTCAGTAAGCGAGTGAATCTCAGATAATACGCAATGCAGGGCACCTGAAGAATCAAGAATCAAACTTGGCTAACTGGGCCAAGCCTGCATGTCTACCCCTTGTGTGAAAGGAATCAGAAGCAAGGTGATAGTCTGCCATTTGCCACTGGGACCAACCATAAGTGATGGTGACACTGCCAATGGCAAAGCACATTGACTCCTTTTCTACATCAGATAACCAGGCCCAAGGGGCTTCCCAGGTTGGTATCTGGAATAGCATAGGATACACCTCTATTTCCTCAATATATATGAACAAGAGACTAAACATAATAAAACCACATCCTTCTGAAATTTGGAAAGGCTCATGGAATTAGGCATGACTAAATCCTCAAACTACCATTTCCACTTTACCAAAGAGGATTCTGTGGCCATGCCTAGACTCATGGGCATGGAGTCTCTGATCAAAGTCATGGCAAGCATTTGTATTCAGAGGCCAACTGGAGTTGAGCAGGTTGGAGCATCAGTCTCTAGAAATGTCATTATTTGTTGTTTGAGAGGCATGTCTGCTGATCATTGGAGGAAATTGCTTATTTCAAAAACCCATGGGCAACCACCAAAAACTATGCCTAGTCTAGAGATTCCAAGAGAGTTATTCTATGCTGGCTAGAGCCTTGACTTAAAAGTTGGACTCCATGGTAACTGAAGGCAATGCTTGTTGTATAGTCCTCTGAGTATGGGACTTGTGAGGAGCCTTATTGTTAGACTTGCATAAAAACGCAAGGCATAATGTACATAAAAATGTATATCATGTGCCCTCTGAGTAGAATGGATAAATGTAGGATGTGTTGTTCTCAAACTGTAAAACGTCTCAGGAAATATTGGGCTTGTTGAAGTGCCTGTGGTACCATCAGTCAGTGATTGGTGTTTTACTGAATCAGGAATGGAACAGCTCTCTGATGACTGCAAGGTGTCCAATAATTTTTATCATCTTTTAAGGGTCATGTATTTTATACATGCCCACTCATTATCCTGGAGGTGGTGTGTAAGGACTTGTAAATCTTACATGACATTCTCTTGAGAGAGTCTCCTAAGTTAGATGTCATCTACATAATGCAAAAATGAGAATGCTGTAAATTGAAGGATTTTAGATCCTGCTGCAAAGGTTATATGCTATGATCAGGCTATTGAGATAGTTCATAGGTAATCAAGTGAATGTATATTATGTGCCCTTGAAGGAGAAGGCAAACTGGCTATGAATTGCAATTGTTTTAGTCCATTCTCTGTTGCTTAAGAACTGAACATCACAGAGTGATTAAATTATGAAGAATAAAGGTTTATTCAGCTGACAGTTTGCCTTCGTTAAAAGTCAACCAACTACATTTGGTAAGAGTCTTATTATTGATGGGGACTCTCTTCAAAGTCCCTGAGAGAATGCAGGGTTTCACATGGTGAAAGAGTGAGGCTTGTCCCTGTATTTGCATCTCTATCTGGTCTCACTCCCTCTACCTATAAGCCCACCAATATTCAATCACTGGCACTTCCATGTGATGATGTTATCTCATCCTAATTACCTCTCAAAGCCCCCACTTCATAATCCCATAGTCAGATTAAGTATTTACCCTCTCCATACTGTCACAACTAAATTTTAACACATGAATTTTGGGGGGACATATTCAAACTATAGCAACAATGGATATTGAATAAAACTTATTGGCTAGGTCTGTTACCACAAATAGATCAAGTAAAAACCTAGACATCATTAATAATGCCAGTAGTGTTAGAAAAGGATACCTTGATGGCAGAACAAATGGATTAAGGTGACAGTAATCTACAGCTGGATACTTTCCTTGTTTTTCTGCCTTTAGCATTGGCCAGATAGTGATAGGGCAAGTGAGATTGGTAAGAACCACAGCACCCAACTTTAAACCATCTCAAACAGTGCACCTGAACTGAGCTATTCACTTTCATAGCTTTTATTGAGGCTTGCTGACAATTTTAGATGTGGGAGGTCTCAAGCTCCTGTGGAGCGAGCCCCACAACAAGTGCTACTGATTTGGGCTTGATCCAATTTCAGAGGCAGCCTGAAGTGGCATCCACGCCTATCATTGGATGGGCCAGAGATCGCAGGACAATCAGCAGAGGAATTCAGCTAGGAGATCTCATCATAACATCAAATGAGACCCATATTCTCTGAATAAAGTGACCCAATATGCTTTCAATTTTAAATGGGTTGATTTTATATATATATATAATACATGCATTCACACACATACACACATATATCTTGTTTTATGCACAGACGCACATATATATATATATATATATATATATCTACATACATGTAGATATATATATATATGTTTTGTTTTGTTTTGCTTTTGTTTTTATAAACAGAAAGATTTCCCAGAACAACATGGCCTATATCCCAGTATCTAAAAGGCCAGGTAGCTACCAAGCTGGCCAGCATATAATATAGTGTATGAACACAATGCATTAAAGTGGATCCCACATGCTAACTTGAATCTGCATTCCTGGAAGCTTGAAAACCAGGCCAGGCATGTATATGTGCATTCCCAAAGTCCTGATGAGATAGATGAATGGAGTGAAAAGGATTGTGGCATGACCACACCCCATGGGGGGAGTGATTTCTGTGTGTGTGTGTGTGTGTGTGTGTGTGTGTATCTCTCCCTATGTCTCTCTCTCTTTCTCTCTCTCTCTCTGTCAAGTACATATACCCTCTAGAAATTAAAGAGAAAAATAAAAGGACCAGAAAATGTAGATTGTTTTGTGGATGCCAATGGACTACCAGAGTAGTATATAAACAATTGTCTTCAGACAATTGGACAAATTTTAGGGACCAACTATCTCCCTCGGGGACTTAGTTAGGTTGTTGCCTGAATTGTGACAATGGCAACAACCAGGGCATTGGGGGCATTAGGAACTCATGGACTAGGGACTGAAAGTGGAGTTTCTCCTATCCAATATTTTGTACCAAATTAAAGGTAAGAAAAGGAAACTTTTTGGCATGAGTATCCTAAGGTATCTAGCAATTTTTATTTACTTTTTAGGTTTTTGTCATTTGGTGTGTGTGCTCACTAGTGAGAGACAGAGAGAGGGAAAATGTGAAATCATCCTCCAGTGGGGATGGCCACACTACAATCCTTTCTCCTCCTTTTGGGATTTTGGGCACACACACACATGTACACAGTATGATTTTCAAGTCACTGGGTCCAGGACTTGAACCATGGTTGGCCATTCGACAGTCCAGTACCTTAATGACCACACCATCTGCTGACCCTTATAGCAGTGGTTTTTTGTTTGTTTGTTTGTTTTTGTTTTGTTTTTGTTTTTGTTTTTAATGAGGGCTGCTTGTATCTCTAACTTTCCAATACATATATTTGCCTGAGGACAGGTTTGAGAGCCCTGTGATGCCTTAGCTGTTTCCAACTGTAGGTTAACAAAAGGTCTCAATTGTCTCTATCTGTTTCCTATTCATCTCCCATAGTTTTTGTGTGTTTACTGTAAACATCTGTGACAGTGGTTTAGTGTTATGGTGTGGCCTATAGGCAGTGTCCTCCCTTTCTGGGATGTCCCAATTTACCTCCCCAGAATCAGAGTGTACTTCCAAGAGGGAATTTTGGCACCTCCTAATTTATTCTTATGATTTGTTTCTAAAATCAATGTTCTTGGTATGCTGAAACAATTTATCACTGAGCAGTGCCCAAGAAAGTTGCTTTGGAATTTATAAGTATTTATTAAGTTGAGTACATCATTAGGAGATTTTGGGTAAGCCAGAACAAGACCCTCTTAGTGAAGTGAGTTTGACCCACTGATCCTTCAGGGCCAAAGCCTGTAGGGGCTACTCAAGGAATGGCAATCCCCTTTATTCATTCAAATAGGGCACATAGGCCCATCTTGCTGAGTAGTGAAAAACTGTCCAACTAAGCATCCTTAGACAGAGAGGTCTTATTGACCAGAGGTGTGCAACACTATTTCCATGAAGACCATAGCTCCCAACGAACATTGTTTTGTGGATCACAGACTCCTTTGTTGTTGTCTGCCTAGCTGCTGTTGCATTTTGTTTGCCAGTTCAGTATAAGGGTTTGTATCTTTCAAAGCCAGGTGCAATACATAATAAAATAAAACTTCTACAAAATTTTTAGCATATAAAACTCTGAAATTTCCCATGGACTTCCTAGAAATGCATGATTTGTTCTTTCACTTTATGGACAGAGATATGGTAAAATAATTTGATTTATTTGTTACCAATGATGAGGTGTCAAATCAACTATCTTTTTTTATTTTTTTTTATTTTTTAACATTAATATGCTATACATCATTATAGTATACAAAATGAATTTTTCATCCAAAATACATTGTCTGTTGGCTCAATCAAGTACATCAACATATGTGTTATCAACAAACAATTTTCCATTTCTTATGTCTTGTATATTTTGAGTTTTTTCTCTTTTTTTGCCATCCTTGATTCCCTATCCCTAACCCTCTGCCCTGTCCAACCCTCCTCCCATTGTCTCTGTTATCCCTGTTTGCTTTCTATGCCTATCCCCCCCATTTAATTGATTTGCTAATGAACTTAATTTGTCTAAATATTTGCAATAGCAAGCACAGCTGATATTTACATACACAAGAACCCATGTCTGACTTTAGGCATAAACCTCAGTGAGTAGAATGAACATACTATAAAATGGTACCTAGCTGGGGCTATATAGCTTACTGTGGTCATCAAATACACAGTTTTTTCTTTAAATTTTGGTAACAGTTTTAGTATTTTTTTCTCTGAATTTTTTTTAATTTACATTCATTCCCTGAGCATCATCACAACATACTAAATGTGGTTTCCCCTCTAGAGTAAACTGCATAGTGTCTTAATCATGCATGTTATCATCCATAAAATTCCATTACTACTTTCATATATATATGTTTTTTACCCTATGTCTGACCCTCTGCCCCATTTCACTCTCTTATTACACTATCTCTGCTAAATCAACTGTCTTTTTAAAGAAATTATTGTACATTCATTCACTAAGAAGCATCACAGCCTACAAAATGTGATTTCCCATCCAGAATACACTGTATAGTGGCTTAATAATACCTATTATCATTGACAAATAATTTTGCATTTCTTGTTTCATACACACACACATATGTATGTACATATTTATTTTTTTCCCTATTTCTTAACCTCTGCCATTTCACACCCTCCTCCCACACTGTCTCTGGTATCTACAGTTGCTTTCCACTCCTTTTTTTCTCCACACTTTATTGATTCACAAATATCTTAATCTAATTACTTTCAATAGAAAGTTCAGCTGATGTATACATTTCTGTGAACACATATCTGACTTTAGGTATGAAACTGAGTATAATGAATATACTGTAAAGTAGCACCTCGCTGATACTATATAGCTTACTATGGTCATTAAATATATATTTTGTAATACATTTTTTAATTTCTAGAAAAGCAATTTTAGCTTTAATAAATCAAAGATTTAAAAAAATGCTAAGAGAGCTTTGCTTAAAACTTAAAGCCAGGTTAAGAGTCTGTTAAAATGGTATGTACATGAACCTATCAGTAGCTCAAGACAGGACAAAAATCCTTAAAACCAGAAAACAAAGCCTAGAAAAAAACACCAATGTTTTAGTCAAAAGTCATAAGATTCTGTTTCACCAGTTCAGTTTCATACTTAATCTATGTTCTGTTGTGGTCTGATCTTTTCATTTAAATTCTGGGAGATAAGATTCAATTCTAGACTTGTTCCTACCATTAAGTTGACCGTTTTTCTTAGTTGTTTTTGAACTCTTATTTCTGTGTGTCTGTATTTAGTTTTCCTGGTATAGCACTCCCTTCAGAACTTCTCGGAGAGCTGGTCTGGTGTTGGTAAATTCTTTCAGGTTTTGTTTATCAGAGAGTGTTCTCTTTTCTTACAATATTTAGAGTAATCTTGCCAGGTACAGTATTCTTAGTTGAAATTGTTTTTCACTTAATATTTTGAATATATTTTCCCATTCTTTTCTTGCTTGCATTGTTTCCAATGAGAAGTCAGCTGTTAGCCTGATGGGATATTCTTTGTAGGTAACTTGATTCTCTCTTACCAATCTTAGTATCTTGTCTTTGTCTGTGGTTTTGGTCAATCTGGGTATAACGTGTCTTGTAGAAGATCTTGGGTTGATTCTATTTACGGTCCTTTGTATTTCTTGGGACTGGATCTTTGCCTCTCTAGGTTTGAAAAGTTTTCTTCCAGGATTTCATGGAATAGATTATCAATGCCTTTATTAGTTTCTTCACATTCTGGGATATGAATTGTCTTTCTTTTTATTGGTCAAATGAGATATAGTATTGTGGAATACTCAAATTCATTTTTTTTTAGAGAGGTTTTTTTCACTATAGGGTGTGTGCGCTCGCCAGACAGACAGAGACATAGAGATAGAAAGCAAGAAATCACCCACCAGGGGGGATGGTCATGCCGCAATCCCTTCTCCTCCATTCTCCTCTTGGGATTTTGGGCACACAGGCACACGCGCCCGGCATGAGTTCCAAGCCACCGGATCTGGGATGCGAACCGTGATTGACTACGTGGGAGTCCAGTGACATAGCTATTACGCCAACTGCTGGTTCCCAAATTCATTTTTTAAATAAGGACATAGCATACATATTATTTAACTCATTAGATAATGAGGGAACTTATAAGATGTTATAGCTGGTATAAATGAGAAACAAACATACACATAGGCCAACTGAAATATCAATTTCATCTCCACTGGACATAATTTGCATTTTTCTGAAAGGTATGCATTTGCATTAAAAGTATTCTTCCACTCATAGAGTTCCAGATAGCTCAAGGACAATGAAAACTCAAGATAACAGAGATGTGTACTATAGTGGGAAACCCAGTCATCAATTTTGTCCACTTCAAAGTCTCACAATTTTTACTCACAAGATGAATATGAAGAGCATTAAGAGAGTAAATCTGCTTTCTTCCATTTCCAGGTAGTTTTTGAGTTTCCTCTAATACTTTCCACAAGGGATACAACCAGTTAAAGGTCAGAGTTCTTTTTGACCTAAAAGGACAGTTTCACAGCTCTGCAGAAAGTGACAGTACCTTCAGTACTAATACTTAGAAAATCCCGCCCCTGTATACAAATTTCTGCTAACAGAAACTTCTGATGGCATAATCACTTTTAAGATCATGCCAATGAACAGTCAAATTTCAAAAATACCTTACTTGAATAGACAATTTTATGAAATCAGTCTTTTGAATCCTATTCAGCTGTCACCATCAAAACAGAGTAAAACCCATCAAGAACTTTACTTGTGTGCGTGAATAGATATAGTCGTATCTATACATAGATACCCATATATTTACTATATATCTTGAATCTATATATATTTTGAATCTATATCTTTTGAATATATGTATACATACATGTGTGTATTTATAAATGTGTGTATATATATATTTGCACACACATCTACATTTTCAATTACTTGTTTACCTGAACTAACTTGAGATTAGACCCAAACATTTTAAGTTTCCAGTGCCAAGGCAGTGAATTAAGGCTTCTTAATGATGAAGTATTTGGGGCTGGCAAGTGATGTAGTGGTTAATGGCATTGGACTCCCACATGACCAACCATGGTTCGAGTCCTGGTGGCTTGCTTTCTCATGTAGTTCAAGTCCTGTACCTGGTGACTAGCTTTCTCAATTTCTCTCTCTCTCTATCTCCCTCTCTGGTCAAATAAATAAATAAATAAAGTTAAATAAAATAATTCCTAAAAAAAGAAGATATTTATAAAAACTGATGAAGTATTGGGAACCAACAGTTAGCATAATGGCTATGTCGCTGGACTCCCACGTAGTCGACCACGGTTCGCGTCCCGGACCCAGTGGCTTAAAACTCACGCCGGGTGTGTGTGCGTGCGTGCCCAAGATCCCGAGAGGAGAATGGAGGAGAAGGGATTGCAGTGTGACCATCCTCCCTGGGGGGTGATTTCTCACTTTCTGTCTCTATGTCTCTCTCTGCCTGGCGAGTGCACATGCCCTATAGCGAAAACCTCTCAAAAAAAAAAAACTGATGAAGTATTTCATTTCAAATTTCAAATTAAATTTTCTATGTACTGCCAAAAGAAAAAAAAAAGTCATGCAGAATAAGTTACTAAGAATTCTTTCCTAGAAATCCAAGAGACCATAACACCTCAGTTTCGATACTTAGGTTTCTTTTTCCCAGAGGAGAACATTAAATGCTTTCTATTTTAAGGCACTTTTTTCAAGCTAGAGCAGAGGAAAGAGCCTCAACAACAGGTGTGGAGTGTTGGACTCTTGTCCCTGCTGATATATTTATAATGTGACCTTGAGCAAACTTATTATTATCTCTGGGCCTTGGTGGTCACACCTACAAAGTGGCAACCACTTAAAAAATCCTGTTATAGTCCTAATCATGATGATACTGGTAGTAATGTTCTAGAAACATTATAATGTGATGGAAACCATGTGGCAACCATGATTTGACTCCTCAGCCAGTTGGCCTGAAATACACAAGGCACATATGTGAGTGTCCAAGATCCAATATGCTGGAGAACTGGAGAAAGGAAATAATGGTATAATCAGACACTATGGAGGGTGCTTCTCTCTCTCTTATGCATGCATGCACTCTACCATGAATAAAGAAAAAAAGCATTTAAAAAATCCTGTTCTGTTTAACTCATTTGATCACTTTTAGGAAATGTGTTTTCTTAGGACAAGATCATACTCTGGTAATTAAAAACCTTGAGCAGACAATGTAAATAATTTTTCCACTTTTCTCATTTTAAAGCCATGGAGGCTGGTATCTACACTTGTTCTTTCTACTATTATATCTTTGAATCTTTCAATTTCTGACATAGAGACTGTATAGGAGGGGATGGATATTAAGAGGTAGGAGGGAGAGACTCAGTGCAAAAACACTTAACAGACACAAGTATGTAAATTTATTTATTGAAAATTATATATATGATCATATGTTTGACTTGACTGATGTGCATGCATGCCTGCTTAGAAAAACCATATTGTTTTCAGGAAAGATGTACAATCATTCCATGTAAATTTTAAAGACCATAGAGGCTGACGGGTCCTCAAGTAAATCACACTCTGGGGGGACAAAAACTTGGTTCTCCTCACTCCCATTTCACTATTTTGCCTCTTTGTGTCATAAAGACTCCTTCACACAGATGAGTTGGTTAATTTTTTTCATCCTATATTTCAGAATTCAAATATATAATAATCTCAGTCTCTAACCTGTTTCTATGGTGCTGACTTCCTTTAGTAGATTTTGCTTTAATAGAAATTTAGAGGGCCAGCTGATGCCATGGTAGTTAAAGTGACTGGATCCCACATGGCAAATTATGTGGTATGAGTCCCAGACCAGGTTAAAAAACATGCCAGGTGTGGGTGCATACGTGCCTGAAATCTCAAGAGGATAATGGAGGAGAAAGGATTGTGGAGTGGCCATCCACCCTTAGGGTGCTTTCTCTCTCTCTCTCTCTCTCTCTCTCTCTCTCATGAGCACATGTGCCTTATGGAAATTTTTATTATTTTTTTTTTTGTAGAGAGAGAGATTTTTGTTATAGGGCTCTTGTGCTCACCAGAGAGACGGAAAGCAAGAAATCAATCCCTGGGGGGATAGCTACACCGTGATCCCTTCTCCTCCATTCTCCTTTCAGGATTTTGGGCATGCACACACATGCTCCTTTCCTGAGATTTAAGTCACAAGGTCTGAGACTTGAACCACAGTTGACTATGTGGGAGTCCAGCAACTTAACCATTAAACCATCTGCTGGTCCCTGTCAAAACCTTTTTTTTAAATGGAAATTTAGAGACATTTTCCTCTGAGAGAGACAAAGAAACAGAAAGTGAAAAATCACTCCCCCTCCCCAGAGGGGATGACTATGCAACAATACCTTCTCCTCTATTTTTCCTTGGGACTTTGGGCACATGCACCCAGTGTGAGTTTTTTAACTGGGTCTGGGACTCAAACCAGTATTGACCATGATGGTGTCCAGTGATGTAACCATTGCACCATCTGCTGGTTCCTGTGACACCTATTTCTAACTCAGAACAGCACATGAGTGTTTGTAAGAATTGCACATACATCTGAGTATGTCACTTAAGACAGAACCTCTCCAAACATGTATTCAGTCACTGAGAACTCTATGTTGCTCTGTGAAATACATGATCATAGACAGGTTAGGTGTTTCATCTGGGATCGTTAATTGTGTCTATAACTAGACACATCCATGAATATGTTCAGTAATATTTAGTGATCATTAAGAACTGCTCGAATTGTGCACATTAGGCCAAATAGTCTCTTTCATATAATAATACTATTAATTTACCCTGTCCACAGAAGAGGGGCATAGTCCACACTAGCTTATGAGATCCAATTCCTCTTTCAGAATGAGGCAGTATATAAATGTATAAACAATTAATAAAACTCTGACCAAGATTCCTTCCCCCCTTGTTGCGTTTACCCAATTGCTTCTCAGTCTTCATGTAAAAGCTCCTGTCTCATTCAATTCATGCCAACCGCCCCCATTGCCATCACCTTCTGACCTTAAACCCTTCCTTACCATGAATAAAGCCTTCTACATCTCAGCCATCCAAGCTCCACCCCAGGTACCAGCATCAAAATGGAAATTCAGCATCTCTAGGAGCCCCTGTCACCAACCTCCTGGCTTCATAAGGCCCTTCTTGCTCAGAGCCAACCAAGAAGACTTCTCTTTCCTAACCTCCCAGCCAGTTCCTCATGCTGGGGCCACTACCCTTAAGGCTTTTATGGGAAACTGCTCCTTTGAAAACTGTAATTCAAACACTCACACTGGCCATACCTTCCATTCCTCCAACTCTAGGAATTATCTCCCCCTGGAAGACTCAGGGCATATCCTACTCAAAATAAAAGAAACCAAGAGGAATCAGAAGCATGGCCAAGAATTAAAATTCTTTAATGACAAGTGTCACCGGCAGTAGCAGGGAAACTCAACTATGGGGTTCTGGAGGAAGTTGACAATGAGATCCCTCTAGGCTTGGAGGCCCCAGCATCACTAGTTCTTCATGAGCTGGGGAACCTCATCAATTTGAGAGTTGGTGACATCTTCAAAGAGGCAGCTGAGTTGCGTGTTGTCATCTATTGCCCTCTTCATGTGTTCTGGGGCGATGGGCTTTCTGGAGTTGCTGTGAGCATTTTTGTCCACCAGATCCATGTATTGACATCATGTATTCCATAACTCCATCGAGGAAAACAGGAGTGGACAAGCTCAGGGACTTGGCACAGTGACCCTTTCTCAAGAAAAGGTCATGCGGCTAATGGTGAACTGCAACTCTGCTCTTCTGGAGTGGGTGATGGCTGGCCTTTTATGTCTATAGAAGCCTCCACTGCATTTTTTGACAGCCATGATGACAACTTGCTGAGTTTTGCTCCAATTAGCCTAGTTTGATTTCCTCACTGGCCAGAGCCTTTGGGGATACCAGTGCTTACTCCTGCCTATAGCCCCTCACTGTCAGGGAGCTGCCTTTGTGACAAACTAGACCTTATGATGTGATTGGTGTCCACTGGACCCTGATACGGCCTCAGCCCAGAAAACCAGTCATCCTAATGACTCTCTTTGAGAGAACTCTCACTTTCTATTTGATTTTAACATCCCAGTGAAAAACGTGTCATTTAATAGTACTTCTTTCTTGTCTATGCAACATGACTCCAGGTCAACCAGATTATCTGATTGAACTCTTTTGTAAATACAGGTCCCTGATAGACCTGTATAACTTCTGGTAAAGGGTTAGTTGTCCCCCTCTCACATATTAACCCAATCTGATTTGCCTCTATTTGCATGTTCATCTTAATATTCCTGGCCAATCGTCCTATTTCAGTTCTTTGGGTTCTTTTCTTTTTCTTTTTCTTTTTCTTTTTCTTTTTCTTTTTCTTTTTCTTTTTTTCTCTTTCTTTCTTTCTTTCTTTCTTTCTTTCTTTCTTTCTTTCTTTCTTTCTTTCTTTCTTTCTTTCTTTCTTTTTCTTCTTTTAATTGCTAGAAGGCATATGCACTCACTAGAAAGAGACAAAGACAGAGGGAGAGTGAGAAAGTCCCTCCCAATAGGGCATGGTCATGCCACAACATGCTCTCCTCCATTTCTCTGTCCTGTCAGGATTTTAGGCATACATGTACACATGCCTGGTATGTTTTTCAAGTTGCCAGGGCAGGATTTGAACAGTGATTGGCCACATAATATCTGGTTCCCTTAGCCACTAGGCTAAAGGGTCAAGTCCTTTGAGTTCTCCTTTTAACTTTTTTTATGTCTGTGAATTTTCTTATGTGATAAATATTTTAACTTGTTCATTAATGTGTACACACACCCACACACACACATGTTTATGTATGCAAATGTCATGATTTTATTTTTTTTTGATAATTATCTCTACCTGTTTTGGAAGACAACACTGACATATTGGTTCCTGAACTGCTCAGTTTGTCATGTGGGATCCAGCTGCTTTAGCCACTGGTTGACCCCTTCTTTGATTCAGTTATAGCTGATAAGTTATTCTCCATTATTGACAACTATACTAGGGAATTTCATTTTTCATTTATTTTGAAATATCAAGTCAATTTATTTTTGAATAATGGAGCTAAAACCAAGATCAATGATATGACTTGTACACATGGTTTTAAGTTAGACTCTAACTTCATATTGTCTAAATCCAAGTCAAATCCTCTTATATTGCCTTTTTTCTTAGTCACTGCCATCCAATTGAGGTGAATCCAGATGGTGCTCATTGGGTTAGCTGAGGTCAACAGCTGAAGAGAACTTATTATGTATTATGAGCATCCCCATTTTTCATCTGTGATGTCTTTTCCTTTTTTTAATGTTTAATGTTTTAGGTGTGTTTTTTGAATATTATTTTATATGTTCAATCACTATACATAAATTAGCTGGTAAAGTGAATTCATCCAACACAAATACATTTCACACCAGTCCAGTTGAGGATGCTGTAAACATTATCATCAACAGATAAATAATCCATTTCTGTGTCCCATGAATGTCTTGCCTCTCTATTTTTCTCCTTCATTTCTTTCCTCACAATTTCCTCATTCTCCCACCCTTTTCCAACATTGTCTCCAGTATCCATAACCATTATCCATGCATTTATATCCTCTAATCTTTCAGTTTCTGCCATAGAGTACAGATAGTTGGTGTATGTTAAGTGGAGACATGCAATGTCTCTCTTTCATTGCCTGGCTTACTTCACTAAACATTAAATCTTCCATATCAATACACTTTCTATCAAATGCGAGGATTTTTTTTATGGCTGAGTAGTATTCCATAGAGTTTATGTGCCACACTTTTCTAATCCATTTATCTGATTCACCATTTTAGCCATATTAAGTGTATAATTCACTGTCCTTTAGTCCAGCAGTCCACAACCTTCCTGGCACCAAGGACCAGCCTACTGGAATACAATCCCTCAACATATTGGGGGTTTTGATCTCAGAGTGACTCAAGTGCACCATATCCACCGTGCACCCCATTTTCACCATGACCATATTCAAATGCACAACGAAACAATCACACAGTAAGGTTCATGCTCCCACAAAAATCCAGTACTATGGCTCATCCCACAGAAAGTGGAGCCCAGGTGGCAACGCAAGCAATGGGGAGCAGCTGTAAACACAGTCAAAGCCTTGCTGGATCACCCACCATCCAATGCCCACTACACAGTCCAGTGGAGCAGCACTGGTCTGGCCTGGGATTTGGGGACCACTGCTTTAGTACATTCACAATGTTATGAAACTAAAATCATTGCCAGATTCCAGAATAGTCTCATCACACTAAAAAGAAACCCCATACCCATTAAATATTCATTCCTACTCTCTTTGGCACCCCCTTGTCCACACAAGCCCCTGGCAAAAATTAATCTACTTTCTGTCTCTATGGGTTTGCCTATTCTAAATATTTTATATAACTGGAATCATACCATATGTGCCCTTTTATGTCTGGCTTCTTTCACTTAGCTTAATATTTTCAATATTCAACCACATTTTGTGTGTATTGGTATTTCATTTTATGGCTATAAATAGTCTGTTGTATGTATATATCACATTTACTAGAAGATGGAAATTCAGGTTATTTCTGGGTTTTGGCTATTATGAATAATGCTACTATGACATTCTTGTGCAAGTCATTTTGGAATTATATGACTTAAATGCTCTTGTACATATAGGTAAAAGTTCAATTACTTGGTCGTGTGTTTAAAAACTTTATGGTCTGAGCAATTAAGATGTCTCTCTAGATCTCCCTAGATTGATAGTTTGTAGATATGTGCTTTGTTGGGTGAGAGAAAACACAGAATCTTCTTTGTCAGCCTTTTTGTTCATCTATTTTTGGCTCAAATCAATGAAGAATTCCATGCTCTCTAGGAAACAGCTATTGGATATATGTATCAGAGAGTTTCACTGTTTCTGTTTTGACCCATGGCCAAAATTTGTACAAACTGAAGTGAAAAATCTCTATTTCTCTGTGCTTGTATGTCTGTGTGTCTGTAACTCAGAAATAACTTTACTTCTGAGTGTATGAGTATGTAAAATTTTTGTATTTTTACCTAGTATTAGTATACTAGCTTATAAGTTCTTCAGAAATAAAATAGCTCTGATTGGTATGTCCAGATAAATATTTGGTTACGGGACCAGCAGTTGGCATAATGGCTATGTCACTGGACTCCCATGTAGCCAACCACAGTTCAAGTCCCTGACCTGGTGGCTTAAACTCACTGGGAGCGTGTGCGTGCGTGCCCAAGATCCTGAGAAGAGAAGGGAGGAGAAGGGATTGTGGCATGGCCATCCCCCTTAGGGGGTGATTTCTTGCTTTCTGTCTCTCTGTCACTCTCTGTCTTTCTGGCAAGCACATGCGCCCTATAGCAAAAACCTCTCCAAAAATAAATAAATAAATAAATAAATAAATAAATAAATAAATAAATATTTGGTTACATAGATTAAGTATTTATAAAAGTCTCTGAAAATAAGGAAATTTATTTTTTGATTCTGTAAATGTATATTAAAAAGATACATATGCTCCCAGAAACTAATTATAATCAATTTTAAGAATGCATATAGAATTTATTTAAATATTTGACAGTAAAATATAATACAGGCATACTTTTTCCACTTAGATATGTTTTATCCTAAATTTACAGACTTATTGGTCACATTAAGTAGCATTGCTTCTGTTTAATATTTAGCATAAAAATATGCATTAAAATATGCATTGTAAAATTATGATTATAACAATTATTATATAAAATGTAGTTTTTGCTGTTGTAAGAACACCTACCATGAGATTTATCCTCTTGAATTTTAAGTGTGCAGAACAGTATTATTAACTATAGGTGCAATGTTGCATAGTAGATCTCTAGAATTGATTGATCTTTCATAACTGAAACCAAATCAAACCATCATTCTGATCATTTTGTACTTCCATAATAAAAGATTTTTTTGTTTTCCTTGCAGAAGTTTCAAGACAAGAGAATCAAAAAATGAACACAAATATATTTTAGTGTTTTGCCAAAGCTGACCTTGTTTTGGTTAACGTATTCATAAGATTACAAAAAATAACTTGTGATTTAGAATTAAGTATTACAGTGATGAAAATTTAGAATTTGATTTTCTTTCTGTGAAAATGACATTTTGCATTATGTATTGTTCTGTTTTTAATAAAAGGTTGTAAAAGTTTGCTCTTTACCTGATATGGAAATCTGTTCCAATAGCGTATTCCATATCACACCAGAATGACATTCTATATTTTGTTTCTCAATTTATTTTGCTATTGATTGTTCTCTTTAAGGCAAACAAAAATGCCCTGCATTTTTGTAAATGTTAAGTACCTGTGTTTATTTAAATATTGCATTTATTAAATGTTATATTGTTACTTTTGTTTACTAAGTAGATAGCCTTGCTACAATCATTCAAGTTCACACGTGTCCACTGATGACCGCTCAACGCTGGCTTCCCTTTCCATCCATGCACTTTCTGCTGAATCCAGATTTAGGTAGGATATTCTCGTATTTTCTGACAATTTCTTCCCTAGACTGACTAGCCTTATACGCATGCGCCTCCTGCTATGGCCTCCCTTAGATTGACTGCACTTGCCACACTTAGATTTCTTGCTATGTTCTCACCTATGATTGATTAAGGCTCACTTTACAATGCCTTTGGTGTCTTGCTCGAGGCTGGAAGCACTTTCATTCCCCATACTTATCCTTTTCACATGTAGCTTCACTCTTAAATCATGGAATATCTATTGGATTCTCCTTCCTTGCCATGATCAATTTAGGGCTGGAGTCTTCCCCTATATGGGTTGCACTCTCCATCCATGCAGTTCCAGCTGAGTCATTTCGTAAGTGGATGTTCCATTTCCCATGAATCTCCTGCTGAGTCTTACCCTTGAGTGGTTACAACATCAACCCATGTATCACCTAACAAGTGCTGCCCTAGGATGACTGCACCATTCACCTGTGCACCACTTGCTAAGTCCTAAACCTCATCCTCCATTCCATGCCCTGTCTTCTTAGTTCTCCGCTAACTGCCATCATTCATACACTTCTAGCCTGTTACTCCTAAGTTGACTGTACCTTCCACCTTTGCATCTCCTTTGGACATTTCCTCTAGGCTGCCTGCATCCTGCATTCACATACTTCCTGCTGGCTGCATGGCTCTCTTACAATGAATGTTTTTCTGCACTGATGACCCTCCTTATTTCTCCCTCAGGCTGGATGCATTTCTTTCCATACATGTCTTGTCATTTTATCCTCTAGGAGGACACTTCATCACTGTTACTCCTCCTACTGAGTCCTTTTTCAATAGATGTTCTTTTCTCTCATGCACTACCTGCTGTTTCCTCTCTTAGGCTGGCTGCACTCTCCAACTGTGAACCACTTGCTATGTGCGTCCTTAGGCTGTCATAACCACCCACTAATTCACCTTCTATCACTTTCTTTCTTCCTTAACCTGAATGCTCACTCTTCTCATGAGTCTTCTGCTAGGCCTTGTCCAGGATTGAATCTCCCACATCATACACTTACTGATGTTTGGGTGACCTCTAGGCTGGCTTCATGCTGTACCATGCAACACCTGCTGTACATCCTTGACCATGCACATCCTACCATGAACTCCCCTCAGCTGGGTGCTCCCTTTGTCCATATACCTTCTGCCAGATTCTGCCTTAGGATGGGTGCACTCTTACCGTTCATGTAACTGCTCCTATTCTTCTCCTAGAATTGAAAGTCCAGAAAACCCTGTACATTTTGCTGTGTCACTTGCTATGCTTGTGGTACCTTTTACCCTTGAATCTGAAGCACTTTCATTCCCCATACTTATCCTTTTCACATGTAGCTTCACTCTTAAATCATGGAATATCTATTGGATTCTCCTTCCTTGCCATGATCAATTTAGGGCTGGAGTCTTCCCCTATATGGGTTGCACTCTCCATCCATGCAGTTCCAGCTGAGTCATTTCGTAAGTGGATGTTCCATTTCCCATGAATCTCCTGCTGAGTCTTACCCTTGAGTGGTTACAACATCAACCCATGTATCACCTAACAAGTGCTGCCCTAGGATGACTGCACCATTCACCTGTGCACCACTTGCTAAGTCCTAAACCTCATCCTCCATTCCATGCCCTGTCTTCTTAGTTCTCCGCTAACTGCCATCATTCATACACTTCTAGCCTGTTACTCCTAAGTTGACTGTACCTTCCACCTTTGCATCTCCTTTGGACATTTCCTCTAGGCTGCCTGCATCCTGCATTCACATACTTCCTGCTGGCTGCATGGCTCTCTTACAATGAATGTTTTTCTGCACTGATGACCCTCCTTATTTCTCCCTCAGGCTGGATGCATTTCTTTCCATACATGTCTTGTCATTTTATCCTCTAGGAGGACACTTCATCACTGTTACTCCTCCTACTGAGTCCTTTTTCAATAGATGTTCTTTTCTCTCATGCACTACCTGCTGTTTCCTCTCTTAGGCTGGCTGCACTCTCCAACTGTGAACCACTTGCTATGTGCGTCCTTAGGCTGTCATAACCACCCACTAATTCACCTTCTATCACTTTCTTTCTTCCTTAACCTGAATGCTCACTCTTCTCATGAGTCTTCTGCTAGGCCTTGTCCAGGATTGAATCTCCCACATCATACACTTACTGATGTTTGGGTGACCTCTAGGCTGGCTTCATGCTGTACCATGCAACACCTGCTGTACATCCTTGACCATGCACATCCTACCATGAACTCCCCTCAGCTGGGTGCTCCCTTTGTCCATATACCTTCTGCCAGATTCTGCCTTAGGATGGGTGCACTCTTACCGTTCATGTAACTGCTCCTATTCTTCTCCTAGAATTGAAAGTCCAGAAAACCCTGTACATTTTGCTGTGTCACTTGCTATGCTTGTGGTACCTTTTACCCTTGAATCTCCTGCTGAGTCCTCCCTTAGGCTGTGACCCCTTTACCTGTGCATTTCCTGCTCCTCATTTTTAAACGCTGCTGTTTTGGAGAAACATAGTGGAAATACCCTCACCTCTGCCATCTACTCCCTCCACTTAAGCATATCTTACCATTCCTTCCCCCCAAGTATGGATGAACCCTCCATAATGTATTATGGTTCCTGTTAGGTTCTCCCCTAGAGTGGCTTTCCTCCATGTGTGCATTTTTGGCTAGTTCCTTCCCAGGTTGGTTGTACCCATGAATCTCTGTGCCCAGCTTTATGATAGACACATACTCTCTGGACCCATACACTTTTTGTTGACTGCTCATAAAGGCTGCCCACCCATACTCATCCTTTAGTGTGACCCTTAGACTAAATCACCCATTCTCTTTTATCTTCACCAAATCTAACTGCAACTTTACTCATACATTTTATGCTATGTCTTCCCCTGCACTGGTTGCTTCTACTACCCGTGATCTTAGAGTTGGTTCTGCCCTTATACTCATTGAACACTCCGCCCATGCAGCCCCTGCCAAGAGCCCTCATCCCCCCGCCCCCAGGTGGATGCTCTTTTTGGCCATTTTCTTCTTCTCATGTCCTTTCTTGGGATATATATCCCTTTCATTTATGCATCTCCCTTTGACTGGCTGCACTCTTCAACCATCCACTGCCTGACCTTCCTATTGACTGTGTCATTTACTTTTGTGACTCCTGTTGAATGCTATCTTGTTCTTGTTGCCCTCTACATCTATAAGCCTGCAGATTCCTCTCCTTGGTTGAATGCCTCCTCTTAGCCAGCTGTACCTTCCATTTGATACCTCCCATATTCTGCCTGCATCTTCCACACATGTAGTATCTGCTAGGTCCTTTCACAGAATGGCTGTTTTCTACATGCAGGTTATTTCTACCAACTCTGCCTTAGGCTAAATGCTACCTCTTTCCATAAACTCTCTGTGTCCTCTGCATGCTGTTGGTTCTTTAGAATTTGGAATGCTCCCTCAAGCCTTCCACTTCCTGCTATGTCCAGTTTTTGGCTGCATGCTTCTTCCATCCATGAGTCTCCTGCCTAGTCTTCTCTAGACTTTTGGAACCCTCCATACATTCACTTACTGATGATTGCACCATATACATTCATGCACTTCTGTTCTCACATAGGTTCGCTGCATGTTTCATTCATGTACTTCCTGCATATTTCCCCCTAAGCTAGCTTTACCTTCCTAAACTTTAATTGCTGCCATTTCCTCTAGTGGGTTGGATTTTCTGTCTACCAATGAAATGCCCACCTGTTCCAAAATCAACCGGCTGGACATTTTTTTCCACCCATGTGTATTTATAACTTCTTCCCCTGTATTGCTTTGTCTTTCTTCTCATGCATCTTCAACTCTTTTGGCCACTAGGATGCCTGCACTCACTACCTGTGGATCATCTTCCAATACCTCCCCTAAGATGGCTGCAGCCTGCACATCTGCAGAAACTGACATGCCCTGTCATAGAATGGCTGCACCATGAAATTCTGCTGATCTTCCCTTTGGGTGGATGTTTCCTTTACCCGTTATCTGATTGCTTGGTCCTACCATAGACTAGATGTTCTTTCCTCCTTTGCACTTCTTGCTGAGACCTCACTTAGTGTGGGTGCTACCTCTTCCCATGTACCTTCTGGTGGATTTCTACCTAGGCAGGTTAACTTCTAACCACACACATTTTGTTTGGTGTTTTGATGGCCTGCCTCCGCCTTCCACCAGTGCACTTTCTGCCCTAACCTTCCCTGTGCTGGCTGAAACCTCAGTCACACATCTCCTGATGTGATTCTCTAAGAGGGCTATATTTTACACCCATGTCCTCCCATATATTAATGATCTATCCATTATTTCGTTCTTTATTATCCCGCCCTAAAATTCCTGCATTGTCCAGCTGCATGATTCAAGTTCTGGACCTGACAACTTGAAAAACACAACAGGGGCATGTGCATGTGCATGCCCAAAATCCCTAAAGGGGAAACAGAGGAGAAGGGATTCCAGTGTGACTATCCCCCATATGGGGCATATTCTCATTTTCCTACTTTCTCTCTCTCTGGTAAGCACATGTGCTCTCTAGCACTTTAAAAAAATAATAAAAGACTACAGAGCAGGAGGTTCATAGGTGGTGCAGCCAGCCTAGGGAAGGAATTAGTAGAATATATCAATACATGGCAGTAGGGAGTATCCAGCTTAGGAGGCATGTGATTGGTGGTACAGTGGTAGAAGGAGCATATTACTACCCAGTTACACAGATAAATAATGGTATGAAGCATTTCTTTCTTTAGTTAAACTCTACTCTAAAGTAACATCACTGTACTGTGTTCCCCCACTTTACCTCATTTCACAGTTAGCACCTCCTGTGTTTTACACAACTCCACCGCACCTAAGATGCCAACTTCATGACTCTGCCTCTCTTCCATACCCTTTCCTAAAAGTGTGGGCTCCTTCTATATGTGTTATTCATATCACCTGAACAATAAGTCCACTGAATTGATAGTACAGGGTTTCTCTCCTTTGCCCATAACACCTCTTGTCTACTTACATCATTGTTCTGATGGTACAGCACTGTTTCTCTTTATCCAGTTGAAATTCACTGCCCAGTTATTCAACTTCACTAATAGAGTATGACTCCACCCCTTGGGCTTCTAACATACCTTATTGAATTACAACCAGCAACAATGATGTGAGGTTTGTCCTCTTTGCTTCATTCTAATCCCTGTCAGTTCACTCCACTGTATTAATGAAACAGACCTGCCCTTTTCTCTCTTCATATCCCTTGCTAATTTATACCACTGCACTGATAGTGCTGTGATTTCCTATCTTCCAGCCATCACCTGCCATGACCAGGTGTACCATTGCATCAATGGTGCGTGGTTCCTCCTATTTTGACCATTCATATGCCAGCCCCGTTACTTTAGTGGACTGATGGGACATGGTTCACCTTCTTTGCTGTTTACATTATCTTCTCTGTTAAATTACTATATTGATGGGGCAGGGTTTCATCTCTGTCCCTTATCCACTCTAAGTCAAGTTACATAATAGCTCTGAGAGTGTATGGTCCTTCTAGATTTTCCTGTTTACAATCCCTCTCCTGTGATTTTTTTTTTTGCATAAATGAAGCCAGGTGTTTCATTTTCCCTTTAATTAGTTTCCTTTCTCATTCACCCCACAGAACTTGTAATGCAAGTCTATTTGATTCATTCTTAATGACACATAATGCACCTACCACTAACCTTTGTGGCAGTTATGGAAAAAGTAAAAAATGGAGGCAAATGGCCCATATCCTGGATCTCCTTTAACTATGGCCAGATATGTCCTACTCTATACAGCACTTCACACCAAAACCCTGAGAACATTGCAATCTGTACCTCCCACAAACAGTGATCTCTGGGCTCCTTTCTGTGCCTAATATTGAAAACATCATATGAGCAGTTCTTCCTTCCTTAGTAAGGACTTTGAGACTAGGCACTTAATGACCTTGGAAGTATGTGTGTGTGTGTGTGTGTATATATATATATATATAATTTACAATTTTTTTAAGGGTCAGGATGTCCGGACCTGGTCAGTTTATCCTTTTATCCCTGTGGGCACTTAGCTTTGGCACAAAATGCAGAGCCTAAGGAGGACATTAAACTATGGGGCACAGGACTATTGACTTTCTCCACAAGGCCTACTATCAGTACTGGCCACATATCCAAAAAGAAAAGGAGACGAGTTGGGGGAAAGGAAGGAGAAGGAACTCCATTTAGTGGTTTTGTTTACATATGTTTGTTAGTCCATTCACTTTAATTTGTTCTCCTACCATGTGTCCACATGTTTTTAAGAAACAGCTGAGTCTCATCACAGAAGCAGTTGTATAGTCAAAGTGGAAAATGTAGAACATGGAAGTTAAGACTTTATCACCAGGGGCTGGCAGGAGGAGTGGTGGTTAAAGGTGTTGGACTTCCACATGGCTGACCACAGTTTCAAGTCCCAGACCTGGCAGCTTGCTTTCTCACTTTACTCCCCCCACACTCTGTCCTTCTCTGGTCAAATTAAAGTGAATAAATAAATAAATAATAAAGTTAAATAAGTAATTCTTAAAAATAAAAAGACTTTATCACCATTTATTCAACAACTGGTTATATTCTCTATTACAGCACAGTTTGTGCCCATCCAATTCTTTCCAAATATGTCTATATACACACACTTACATATCTGTTTACAAACTTATTTGCAACTATTTTTTTGAGAAAAAAATTGCTATAGGATACATGTACTCACCAGAGAAACAGAGAGACAGAAATCAAGAAATCACTCTCCAGAGGGATGGCCACACCACCATCCATTCTCCTTCATTCTCCTCTAAGGATCTTAGGTACACACGCACATGCACCCGGCATGCATTTTAAGTCACCGGGTGTGGGACCTAAACTGTGTTGACTATGTGGGAGTCCAGTAACATAAACATTACACCATCTGCTAGTCCCTTTCTCAGGTAAACTTCACAAACTTAGTTGCAGCTATTTTTAAAATGGGATTATCCATTGATATTTTTTTCTTAATATCTGATCACTTATCCTGTCAATCATTAACCTACAGTCACCCTGCGGTCCCTCTCCAACCCCTATAAACATAAGGAACCCCTGTTCCCAGCATATAAATATTTTCCTCCTCTAAAAACTAAGATCTTTCCCCCTCAGGCTTCTAAACTCTTTACTTCTCCCTCTTTTGATTCTACATTTAGGCTATCCTCCTCCCCCAAGCACAGTTGATCATGCTCTGCTGCTTCTTGACTCAGGACACCTCTATCATCTCTCTCTTTCTCCAGACACCTTGGGCTAAACTCTAAACCTTTTTTGGTCCAAGTTGCAAATCACCTATGCTAACAGAGTGTGAAGTGTCTAAATAGGAATTTCATGGTCATAACTCCGTTTCAAATAGAGGCAATAAATGACTGTTAGGACAGGATTTCACTCTCTCTCCCTTCTATAGAGTAAACTAGCATGCTAATGACTTTCTTTTAATCCTCTGAATATGATAGAAGATTAAATTTGAAGACTTCAAAAAAATTACATATATATGTGCATTTATTATTTACATTTAATTACTATACTTCTTTACAGTGTACAACATAACTTTTTCCCAGCACGAACATAGTGCACATCAGTCAAGACAAATATATTACCATATACATTATCATCAACAAATAATTTTTCATTTTGTGTCAATTAAATGTTTGGTTTTCTTCCCTGTTCCTCTCCCTCTCTTCTCCTATTATCCACCCTACCCCTCATTACCCCATCCCTACTATCTCTAGTGTTTACAATTGGCCTCCCTGCTATCATACCTTCCAATATTTCAGTTTCTGCAAATATTTTACATTTTAAAAAGTGAAACTGTCTTTCAAAAATTGTATTCATTAGAGCATTCCTTCTATAAAAGCAACTTAGAAAGGGAAATTTCAGGCCAGGGACAAAGGCAAGTTCTTTGAGGAAGCAGAAGTCCTGAAATCAAGACTCAACTGCAGGTAAATGAGGAGTGGCCAAGTCACGGAGAGAGGAGGCTTAACAACTTTTCATAATGTTGGTTAGTGGCTGACAGAATTATTAGAAACTTGACAGGTAACCTTGGAGCAGGTAGTCTGTTCAACACAGTGGAAGAATGTAAATGCCCTCTTTGGGTCTTGGAGGTTACTTATGGAGGGTCACAGCCCAGGTGGTGTCAGGGAGGGATGTGTTCTCTAGGCTGCTTTCTTAGAGAGGCAGCTCTCAGGGCATGGCACTTAGGCAACAAGGGACTCCTAACTAGGAGGCTCTGGAGTTGGAGCTATGGTAAGAGGAAGGGTAGCTCAGACCAAAGACCCAGTGAAGGAGGAGGAGGAGGGGCTCAGGATAAGAAATCTAAGGGAAGATGATGATAAAGGGAAGCTCTAACCATAGTATGGAAATATAATAATAAAGATGAGAATGAGGAGGCATTGATGAATTTTGCACCACCAGGCTGGTAGGCAAGGCATAGGCTCTCAAGATCAGGAAAGTTTGAAGGACTCTGGAAGACACGTCTTCCTAAGGTAAACCCAGGGGAAGAGGCAACATTCAGGCCAGCTAGCCTATATGGAGAA